>NC_079464.1:16218458-16521488 GCF_026250575.1 Diorhabda carinulata
TTTTGTTTTTCTCATTGGAAATAATGTTTTGATTGAAACAATTTACTTAATCCGTCGTCTGGACATTCAGTCATAAACTGACGACTTTATTGGAATTACAAAAATAACATGTTCCATTAGAATGAAAACAATGCTACACAATTGATCCTGTAATAGCTCAGAAGCTCAATTGCTAATTTTCCATCTTTACTTTTATACGCATGCTTTTGATATCATAATATTATCATCACATATACACAACAGTTTATGTCCCAGAACCGCAATACATGAGCATCAAATTGTTATTTGTTTCATACTATGAACAACATAAAATGAAAATGTTCACACAGACAGATCCACGATCCATGAAACTGTGTTGCAAGCACAACTCGATGCACGAGGAAACAACTTGGATTTGGACTGGCTTTGGAGTGGGTTTGATATGCGCCACTAGGTTAGACAAAATAGTACAAGCTTGTGTTCCATGTAAGATATACATGGACTGGGTTCAATTTGCGTCAGGCCTAAGACCGCATAATTTTTATTCTCCTGAAACATTAAGCTCAGACTCAATTACGCTTCTCTAGTCTAGGTTAATAGGACTGCGGAATAACATTGAAAAATCTATAGCACTGTCCCAAAAAAGGCAACTAAACAGCTACCCCAGTGACTTTCTTGAGCGTTTGGTTTCTGTAAATTAGTATCAGTGTGGAGTATGTCATAGCGCACTAGCCAAGTAAAGATATATGCCAAGATGGCACGGACCGCAGAGAATCTTCATAAAAACTTTTCACAGGATAGAGATTGATAGTAATTTCATAGCCAAGCTCACCAGCAGGGAGAAATGATAGGTCAAATTGCTTTCAGATAACAATATCTACTATATGGATGAATTTCAAGCTGGCGGAAGAAAGTATAAGCAAATGCAGATGAGGTATGGACAAATGATTCCATGATAGTATGGTACGACCTCATGCAGTATGACATAATGGCCATATTCGTCACAGGCTAGTTTGGTGCAAAAAACCAAATTAGTGAATGATGTAGCACTTATAGCATTAGAAAGTATGACCACAAAATCTAAGCTGATGCTGAAATGTTACGAGATGAGATGACAAGAAAAAGGGCGGTACTGCTGCTTTGAATCTTTGACTTAAGAGAAATGATACGGTCGAATGCTGTCCAAATTACTAAACTGTTGATAGGGACCGTAACTACAAGATTTGGAAAAAGGTGAAAACAAATAGGTGTGGTTGAAAGCATATGGCCGCGGACTGGCTAAAATATTCATAGGCAGTAGTGTCTGTTCTGTTGGACATTTGAACACTCTGTTAAGCTCCTAATAACATAAGGAGGAAAATCCTAGGTTCTACTTAATGGCCTTGATTCAAAGCCATGGAAACTAAGTGCTAGTATCAAGGCGGTCAAGTATTTATACTACAATAAAAAAATATTTTATAAAACTCACTTCCAAATAGTATCTTCTCAAAGTTTGTTATGTTTTTTTCAATTTTTTTTCCATCCTCTCTTAATCAAATATATAAAATACAGTGGATGAAGTAGCTGTTAGTAGCTCAATTTGACCAATTTAGTCGTAGCGAGAACAGATGCTGGACGAATACTCTCTTCTCCGGAAAATAGAATCAGTTTAGCATCGAGTAGTCCCAATAATTACATTAGATCCCTATACCTTCTCTATTTAGCAGTTAGTCGATATAAGTCACATGTTATGCAATCCCGAAAATAGTGACCATCGTCTTTCCAATAAGAAAATCTTCGCATTTTTTGGAGTACGTTCGTCAAGTGAATTCTATTATTTCTTCGCCTTCTCTATCTCAGGTGTGTATTCGTTGATTATTATCTGATCTATATTCATCGAACGATGCAAAAACTGTTTCAGATTATGCTTGAAAAGTGTCAAATACTTCTTCCGGTTGTTCCTGTTGTTCGGAGTAAGCGAAAGCGTCAAAAATCCTTCCTGTTGTCCACAATATCATTCACGACATGATCCTCGAAATCTTTTGAAAAGCCTAGAGTCTCAGCTATTCCGCGTACCTTTATAGATACTCTGCCAATACGAGATCGTGAATTTTGATCAATTCATCCTTCGTGGTAACTGTTAACGTCCCGCCATACTGGGGCCATCGGCGTGAGGCTGATTATTTATCAATTTTTAGTAAAGTTATCAAATCTTCTCATTGAGATATTACTTTATTGTGAAATAAATCGAATATCAATCGATAGCAGTGAACAAACAAAAATCGATACTTTAAATTGGGCTATTAAAATATTGAACTGTGAGAAATTGAGAAATTTGAAGATCATGTAAAATATTTCACACTCCGTTATATCGAGAACAAAAATCTGTTTCGAACCAAAACATCCACCCCTTAAACTAGCTGCTCAGAATATGGGTCCCGTTTGCCCCTCACGTAGATCCGGGGCTGAACATTTCACATATTTCAATCTACTATTTCACAAGATGTGATGAAATGAAACTATGAACGTATAAATAACTCAAAATCGTCCAGTTTTAAAAATTTGAAGTATGTAGGTTGTAAGGTGAGAAAAGTAAATATATTTATAGTTCAAAGTGGCACGTTATTTTTCCTTATTATTGGTTATGTTGTGAGTATAGTGAATCGTTATAATATTTAAATTTAACTTAAGCTTTGTTTGAGATTATGAAGCGAATTCTTCGTAGTTATTTCAGTTGGCATTCTATTTTCGTACTGCGGAAATTCCAGCCTGCTTTCTTCTCATTCATAAATTGCGAAAGTATTTGGGTGATTCAATCGATACACGCATTTGTAATGAAAAGTGTTTCCCGGAAATAACACGGGTCTACACGATTTTTGTATCAAAATTCAAACAATTATAGAACTGTGAAATGTACCATAATATCTACGAATCAATGTCTAGTAATCAAAATGGTCATTTTTTATTGTTTTGTTTCATACTCGTTCAGAAAAAAAGTACAATATAATGTATAAATTACAGTCCTATTTTTGAGGTAATGGTTCTCAAAAACGTACGGATGCTCCTCTTTCCAAGCTGTGTATTAACAATTATGTATGGAATTAATTTTAGGGTTATTATATTATAGTGAAAATTTCTACGTTTCGGTTTTTGGATACGATCTTTTTAACTAAAATAATTTCAAATATGGTCGACTTCAGGTTCTACCGGAACTCGACTGTAACTTTGTTATTTTGAATACAAAACCCTGCATATTAATACATTTCTGAAATCCACTTAAAATTTTAGTCTCAAAACTTTTTTCGAAAGATGCATACTTTTTGAGTTTTTAATTTTTTTCTGAAAAATATGACCGTTGCAGACCCTTATAAATTATTTTTTTACGAAGATACCCTTACAGATATGAAAATGGTTTCTGTTCGGTTACTTTCAGCAAGGTCAGTGGTATTTGAATCTATGTTGAAATATGTTTCATTTTATACAGGGTGTATATAAAAAGTGTTCAAAGTTTAACTTCATAAATATCAAATTTCTTTATTTTTTTAAATAGAACTGCCCGATTTTTTCTATTTTAATACATTCGGGGGTCAAAATAAGGCAAATTCATGTATACTTTTCTTTACCTAAACCTTACCGATATCCAGTTATTTTTTACAGACCTTGATAAGATGGAGAAAAATACTTTTTTATTTCTTAGTGCTTGTATTAACGGGCTAAAATAAAATTCAGACCACACCTGCAACTTTAAAAATTTACAGAAAACATTTAATATCTGGATAATGGTGAGATTTAAGTATAGGAAAGTATACACGCATTTGCCTTATTTTTTACCCTTGAATGCATTGAAATACAAAAAAAACGGGTGGTTCTATTTTAAAAAATAGTGAAGTTTGATATTTATGAAGTTAAATTTTTATAGACAACATGTATAGAAATGAAAACTTTTTCAGCATAGATTTAAATACGTCTGACCTTGCTTAAAGCAATCGAATGGAAATTATTTTCATATTTTAAAGGGTCTCTTCGATAAAACAATAATTTCTAAGGAACTGCAACGGTAAAATTTTTTACAAAAGAATTAATAACTCTAAAAGTATACATTTTTCGAAAAAAGTTTTTAGGTACACTAAAATTTCGAAAATGTAGTAATATACAAGGTGTTATATTTAAAATAACAAAGTTACAGTCGACTTTGAAAATATTTTAGTTGAAAAGATAGTATCCGTAAACCCAAACTTAGAAATTTTCATGATTTCATTATAAGTATTTTGCCATATACAGATAGTTTTAACTCGTCGTGGGACACCCTGTTTACAATGTGAAAAAAACCTGAAACCGGTCGATTTTTATTCTCAAATTGACAATTCACATTATGAAAATATTATTACCATCCAGCTCCCCCTAGAAAATTTAAAAAAAAAATGAGGTCGTGTGGCACCTTACTGGAAAGGAATTTCAGTCCTCTGCTAAGTAATATGAAGTTTTTCCAAATCTGATGCAATCATAACTGAGAAAATTAATTCTTAAGGTGTGAAATTTTGATAATTAGTCAAAAAGCCCAATAAACAATTGATATGAATCTAGTAGGCTGCTGTTTTTTATGTATATAAAGTTACTAAAGTCAATGACAGTGAAAGTGTCAGTTCCTATAAAAACAACTCTTTTTCGATAGTTATCACAGTTCTAAAAATTTATAAAACTATAGATAGAAATATTCTAGTATTCAAAAGTATTCTAAACCCAGAAACATATTACTGTAAGTAGAATCTATCGCACATATTCATACTAAAATAGTGAATTTGTTACACACAGCTATCAATTTTATACCGAATTCGCAAAATCATTCTCCATTCTTCTCGAATCCAAGCGAATATTTCTGAAATTAATAATGACAAATACAAATGTTGAGACTTCTGACCCAACAAAAACATACTCATCTACACTTAGTCAACCACAATTTCTTACAAAAAATTTTCCAGCTGTTGATAACCTGAAAATCCAAGATAACGTGATATCACTTGGAGAGTTAATCGATCCAAAATATATTCTATTCACATCAAGCCTGTCAAACAATACAATATGTATGTACCTCGGAAATTAAGATATTGTAGACCGCTTCATGACCTATCATGAAAGGCTGATAATTATTAAAAACACTCCGATCCAAGCCCGAAAGCTTACAACACCTTCCGAAAGATTAATACTGTCAAATGTAGGCTCCACCATCGTCCACCAACGTCCACACATAAACTTCGTGAAGTGAAAGAGACTCATGGTCAATACTATCGAAAAAGAGCAGAGATGAAGTTCTTCTAACGATACTGACCCATAGCTGCTTATTTGATGCGAAACCTGAACTATTTCCACATAATCGCAGAATGTCCATTTTTTAACTCGGAAAGATCATCATCAAATCTACCATTCGAAACAATACATGAAATTTTAGGACCTAAATACAATATTACTTACCTTAAACAGGTAAAAAACCTCAGTATAATATTTGAGCTTGTATTAAATTCAATTATTGCTCAATTATCGGAGAATCAAAGGATAGATTATTCAATTATGATTGGTTGTAGTACTAGAACAAAAAGTTATAGGAAGGTTTCACGTTTCGCAATTTACAGTGACCAAAATTGAAAAAAGTTTCATGGGACTGGACATGTAAGAAATATTGAAAAACTAGGTAGAAATGTTTAAATTTACTGATGAAAAAAGTTCTAGAAATTGAAGCAAATCCACATAAGACCATTCGAAAACTTGCCGCTAATAATGATGTAAGTAAATCATCTATTTTACAAAGTTCAGTTGGTTCAGGAGTTAAATAAAGATGATCCTGATAGAAAGCAAAGAATTCTGTGAATTGCTGATGGACAGAATGAACGCAGATTTCCAGTTCATAAACAAAATATTTTTGTCTAATAAAGCGAAGTTTCATTTAAACAGAACGGTTAACAAACAGAACTGTAGATATTGGAGCAGAGAAAATCGTCACTGAGTGTGTGAGGCTCATACTCAATATCCTAAAACGGTGAACGTTTACATTGGTATTATTAACAATAATATTATTGGCCCTTATTTATTAATAGTTAATGGTGAGGTTTATCCAGATTTTTAGATTAACTTCTTAGAGCCTACATTACAAAGACTTTTTCCCGATGTTAATCATCCAAATGAAATAGATCGATGTATTTACTACCAACTACTACCGGAGCTCCACCGCATTCTGCACGTACAGTTAGAAATGATTTAAACGAAGTTTTTTCCAATAGATGGATTGGAAGACGTGGAACAATCGAACGGATCTTGCGTCAACGGGTCTGCTCTGATTTTCTTAGAAGGTTAGAAAAAGATCTGCTTTGATAGGGCCCCGATTTGGGTCGATGGAAGCGGTAAAGCAAAAACGGCAGAGCTCCTAAAGGCACTCACCATAAAGACTTCCAGCACTGCTCTGATCAATGGACTCTCGTGCGCATGTTTTTGAGTGGTGTAAGCACTTTAGTAGAGACCGAGAGATCACTAAAGATAACCAGCGCCCAGGTTGCCCTGTGACTGTTTCAACAGTGACCGAAATCAACCAAATTGTGCGTGCAGATCATCGAATGAGAATCCGGACGACTACCGAGGCTGTAAACGCCAATAAAGAAACGGTTAGAAAAATTTGACTCGTGCCAAAAAATCTGACTCCTGATAAACAAATCTTGCGTCAACTGATCTGCTAAGCAAAAAACAGTAGAGCTACTAAAGGCACTCACCAAAGAAGACTTCCAGTACTGCTTCAATGGAAAAAACGTCTGGAAAGGTGTGTGGCGTGGGGAGGGGTGTATATTGAAGGGGAGTATTCGATTGTAGAACAATTTTCTCAATAAAACCGTTTTACTTAACTATTCTCGTTATTTAATAGCCAGACCTCGTAAAGTGATGTATTATTATATTATCTACATTTTTCGAATGTTTCGCTCCACGTCTAATGTAAACCATGTGACGTCCTAGATCTCTAAATTTAAAAATTAGGATGTTTTCGAATAACACGTCATACATACCCACATACAAAAACGATTAACAACAAAAATCTAGAAATAAAAATAATCTTTTATGAATAGTTATCTAATTTATTAGGATTTATCGGATTGTTTGTTATTCAGTACTAGCAGACAACATATGCCAAACCAGTTAGTATATATAGGTACTTTTATGTCAGTGAACTCAATATTATTCAAATATCTTAATAGTGGGAGATTATTTGGGTAAATTCAATTCCAAGATTTTTTTATTAAAATTAGGAACAATGTAATGATGAAATAGTTTATAACAATAAATAAAGGTATAAGGTGTAAAATGGTATTGTCCTGGCAGCTTGTAATGTAAACTAGCAAACAAAAATAATAGTATGATGGTGATTGGGCTATTAACTTCATAGATAACTTCTAAGAGGCAAAAAATACTGCTTTACTTCGGTTTAATAATTATCTCTTTGTTTATTGTCGAAGCAATATGTTCTTACATATAGATGTAACAAGTAGAAAATTAACTTAGTAGTCTGAAAGCCGACCGCTGAAAATGGCACTTGATCGGTTGAAGAAAAAGTCATTATTCCAGTAGACGAAAATAATTATAGTCCCAGTCCCCATATAGTCCCTTGCCTAAGCAACAATTTTTTGATTTTTTCAATCTTTGTATGGCTGCTTAGCTTATTAAATTAAAGTTATAGCATAATTTTAACATCAAATGGAAGCTTGAACTCTCTAATCCAGTAACTTTGTGCCTGAAAGTTTGGAAAAGTATGCGTCAAATTCAGTAGTTTTGATTTTTTGCATACTTGTTAATGATATTGGCCCAATGAATAATCCAAGTCAAACGACAAAAACAAGATTCGTTTCATGAAGCTTATAAGAAAAGAAGAAAAATGAAAAATAGCAAAATTCATGTACTCCAAGCAGAAGAAGATGCTGATAGACTCATCATCACTACAGCTGTAACTGCTGCCTCTACCTATGATATAGCGGCAGTCGTTGGTGAAGACGTTGACTTGCTGGTCATCCTTACTTCGATCTCAAACCAACGTGAAATGTTTTGAAATTAATGTGGAAGGGGCAGAGCATCAGGTATCATGTAATCCAGTATCGCATCTTAAAAATCCTCTTTGTAACCAGAGCTTTTCCTCTTCATCCATGCCTGCAGTAGTTGTGATTCTATATCTAGCTTCTTTAGCTTAGGAAAGATGCAAATGATATCCATAGTAGAAAAAAAAGCACGAGATAGCGGCAGCAAGAAAGCGAGTCTTAACATAACCTCAACGAGCTGCGGTACCAACTAATCGTTGCAACAGCAATCAGCTTCAATCTTACCAGGTTACTTTCTATACGAAACGCGATTTCACTCCTTGCGTACATACAATCAGATAAAAATATGTTCTCCTAGGGGTTGACAACAAGGCCCTAACCCCAAAATTACGTCCAGGGATTCAGACCCAAAATACCTCTTGCAGATGAATTCATGCGGCTACAAGAAGGGTTGTGGGAGCGCGTGCAACTGTAAGAAAACTCTCATCTGTCTACAGGTACTACAGCGGGGCTTCTCGTGACAATTTACCTGATATTGCAGTAGTAGATATCCCAGAAGGCGAGGATGACCTGCGGGCACAAGACGTCGACGATTTATCACCATCTCAATACGTCGATCCAGATACAGACTAACATCAATCGAGTCCTTCCAAGAGAACTTAATTAATTAATTAATCTGATTTTGAATATTACTCAATATACTAATAAATAGATTTATTAACTCTTGTGACACCAATCTTTTTTAATTCATTATTCGTAGCTTGGTGAAATAATAGATGAAATCTAAGATGAAGTTTTTTTTAAAACTGACTTTTATTTTTAAAACATGTGATCTATTACATAAATAAGAATTTAATAAATCTTCCACATTTCTCTCCTTTCTCTTTGAATTTCGATTGGGGTACAAATGGAAAATTTGTAGTTATCAAATAGTACAAATTAAATAGAAGACATTCGTTCGATTTTTTCCTTGAAAAATCGAATATTATCCACCGCACCTGCACAGAAGGTACGAACGTATAAACGACTGAGTTGATCTGTGATAATTTAAATTTTCCCAAATTTTGCGAAGGGTACAAATAGAAAAATTGATATTTTCGAATAGTACAAATTAAAAGGAAACTGCTTGTAATATTTTTGTAACAAAAATATAATTTTTTCCTGCTAGGAGTATAGATTTTGCGACATCCTATTATTTTCGCGGTTTTTTCGTTTTCTCGAGAGGTACAAATTATTTAAATTTCTTCCTCGGATGGTACAGATCAAATCAAAGCCAACCATATGCGGTTTACTCATAAAATAATTTATTCTCGTGCCAGGATCGGCTCGACGGTTTTACTTAATGGTATTGAATCTATCTATTCAAATCCAAGATAAAATTCTTGCGTAAGGAAAATTTTCAATCCCAAGAAGATGTTGAAGGAGATGAAGTCTAAAGAACGGTTTCATCTAGTTTTCGATGATCTTGCTGATCGTTATGTTGAAACCATAGAATACTTCGAATGATAAGACTTTCTTTTTGTTCAATAAATAAACATTGGAAACCGAAATTATTTATGAAACCACTTTATATTTAATATAAAGCGATTTCAATTGGAAGAAAATGAGGAACGAGTTTATATAATGGATGAAGAAGAGCTATACAAAATTGAAGAAATGGTCGGTAGGAAAAGTAAATCATGAGAAAATCAAAGAGAAAACAGAAAAATACAACAATTTAGAAGAGGAAACCGATGCTGACAGAAGATAATGCTAAAATGAAGCGATATATAAGAGAAACTATAGGAATGAGAAATAATATACATTGCTGAGCATAATAATTGTGTGACCTCTCGATTGATGATTATTTTACAAATTACTAGTTTTCTAGATTGTATAAAATTCACTACATTGGTGTGAGAATTTTTTTTCGTATTTATTGAACCAAGAAAGAAAAATAGAGTTTCATCAAACGGAAAAGTTCATAGCTACCGTTTCTTGTGATAGAAATTGTAAAACTGCGTTTGAAGAAAAAGAAAATGCTTTTCCATCAGGACAACGCAATTTCACCCACCTGTTAGATCGAAAACTCTCCGAACCACCCTCGTATGTAACAAAATAACATACAATAAGTAGAACACATCGATGGAAAATAACATAAGAAAAATTTATTGAGAAGAATATTATAAAAGCGGAAGAGTCAAAATAGAAAGGAAAAAAATAAAAATGAAAATAATATCCAAATAAATACAGAAAAAGTAGATGTACCAAATACTTTTACATAATACTACGCAAATAATTATTCAAATGAACCATAAGAAACATATTTATAACTTAAATTACTTTACATGTGGGATCTAAAAAAAATAACCTTCATGTGTGACATTGACCGCTGATACAAATTTAATTATCCACAATAGCGGGCTGAAACTTCAAACTAGCCAAATATTGAGGTTCTAATTTTAAATTTCCAAAAAACAATTACGTACGTGAGAAATAGATTTGTATGTCTGTAATGTTAATTTTAGGATAGGTCAAAAACTGCTACTAACGCAAAAATGTTTTCATATGAATTTACCGATCTCTTTCGTCATAAATCATGATGATGTAAGGAAGAAAAAGTTTTTAAAACATGTTGAGATCTTACTTGATGTTAATATCAAACCTAAACTATGGAAAACAAATCTACAAACATACTAATTGTGATATGGTATGGATATTAGAAAAATAATAGAGCCGTCGATATAGTAACGGTTTCAAGGAGAATATAGTAGACGTCGATACATCCGATGAAGATGCCCCCCTAATATAATCGTTTCACACCCAAATCACCAACACCAATAACGACCTTCAAAATATTCTGGATTGGGGTGGAAACAATATGATCGAGTTAAATGCAACAAAGACCTGTTGCTGTTTTTACAAATAAGGCTTGCCCTCTAGCTCATGATTTGCTCCTGTCTGGACATGAAATATCACCATCACCTAAAATTCGCTTGTTAGGTGGACGTTAGGAGCAATATTTCCTGTCAAAATCACGTGGCCTAATTAGCTAAGACAGCTTCACAGAAACTTGCAGCCTTCTTTAAGATTCAAAAGCTATTTACTTCGCAACAGCTTCTAATCCTCTACAAGACCCAGATTAGTCTATCTTTGGAATCCAAAGCAAATTCTGAGAATGCTCGACTTAATACAGAAGAGAGCAATACAGGTGATCCAAGGTTGGCCAGAAACTTGGACAGCTTAGAGCATAGAAGAAAGGTCTCTGCCCTGACTCTGTTTTATCGATACTACCACGGCAGATGCCTGCGAAAGACCAGAACGTTAATTTTTCGGAACATATCTCCGTTGAATGTGCTACCAAGGCACGTCTTTTTCGAACAATACAACCTACAGAAGTTTAAGATCAATATCCATAAGCAGGCACCACTTGAACTACTTGAGTGTAATAGTGTTTACCCTTACATGAAAAAACTTTGATAAATACTGCTAGTCGTTATTATTATTAAGTTGACTCATATTTTCCGCTCTGATAATTTCAAAGGTGTATTGTATGTATATTTGGCAAAGTAGACTCGGGCTTTTGGAAAAAACTACATCATTTTGACATAGTTTTTTAGTTCCTCCTTCCTTCTTATTTTATTCAGCAAAGTTTGGTATCCATACTTTCTCTTCTTTTTTTGTGTATCCTGTATACTGTTAAGAAATAAATCCGTAAGTAAACAAAATGACAAATTATACATGATAAATGGAAAACTCGAAAGCATTTTCTCAACATTTTTCATTTCAAAATTTATAGCTCTTTATAAATAGTAATAATAGAGCAGACCAATTATTCTATTCAAATTTATTTCATTCGCCAATAATGCTTATATAATGGGATATCAAATGATATCTGAGATACAAGTTTTTGGATTTCAATGTTTTAATAAATATAGAATGAAAATAAATTTTAAAAGAATTCATAACACACACAAAAGTCAGATAAGTTTAAAAAAGTAAAGTTCAAAACCAGATATCTTCTACGCAATTCACTTTAACGATCGGGCTTCTGACAACAAATAATATGCAACATATTTTCCATTTCGATCAATGACGTTTTGCCATCGTTCTTCCAGCTTCATGATTCCGCGTTCATAAAATTTCTAATCCTTATCAGCAAAAAAGGTGCGATTGAAAGTCATCACTATTTGTGAAAGTTTGAGCATTCAAAGAATTCTGCAAACATCGAAATAAATGGTAATTAGATCCAGGGTTGCTTGGAGGATATGGCATAGTTTCCCACAAGTTGCCAAAGATATGTGAGACTTTGCATTATCATGGTGTGACACTAAACCTTTCGGATTTGACAATTCTGGCCATTTTTCTTTGATTTTTATGATCGTTTGCTTCTCTAGAAGTAGCTCAACCAACACAACAATAAACTGACAGCATGAGCTTTTTTTGTTGTTTTTCAGCTTTCGATATGTTAGTGCTGGTTCAAAGTGTTTGTTCCATGATCGTTTTCGAACTATATTGCTGTACATGACCCATTTTTCATCACCAGTGATGATTCTTTTAAAAAAAGTGTCGGTTTCATTTAGTTTAAGGTACAATTCACAAATGTTGATTCTTTGTGTTAAATGAATATCTTTCAATTCGTGAGGTACCTATATATCAAGCTTCTTAACTAGCCCAAGTCATTTTAAGTGTTTTTCAATTATTGTCTGCGATACATGTTGACGATCCTCTTCAATTATGACTTTGATTTTGTCATCATCAACTCAGTAGGCCGACCAGAACGTTTCCCATGTTTGAGGGAAAAATCTCCAGAATGGATACCAACTCTGACACGTGCATTATGTTAAGCAATCAGCACCATAAACTTGACGTATTTCTTTGTGAGCCGCAGCAGCTTCCTTTCCTTTACGGAAATAAAAAAGTAAAATATGTTGCACTCTCTTAAAAATTAACCAACAACTTAATAGAAATGAAGCACTACTTGCTTATAAAGTTACGTAAATGTGAACAGATCACGTGACCAAGGGTACAGCACTAATATAAGTTATTCAAAAAATTGAACAACGCTCTCTATCAGTAAATCAGAGTTTCAAGCTCATACTTGAACTTCCTTTTGCTCCATGAGAAGAAATTAAGGCTAAGTCCGTATATATCAGGATTTTCAGAATGAGATTTGTGGTAGCCGTGATTGAATAATTTTAGTATTCCCCTTTTTGTAGAAACCATCACGTCAAAGTACGGTTGGTACCAGAAATTGTAATTAAGCTTCGCAGATTTTCCATTCTTAACCAACGTTCCTGATATAATTGATTCAAATAGATACATAAGAAATACTCCACAAATTTATCATTTATATGTAAGTCATATTTTACAAGATTTTTCTTTGAACCTCCAAAACATTTTGGGAAGTATTTTTGCAAATGAATATATTAGAAAAATTTTGTTTACAAAAAAAATGGATTAAGAAAATAATTATTGTAGAGACAATATAACTAGAAACATGTTTTAGGTTTAGAATGATACAAATTGTACAAAAAGAGTATCAGGTGCTTGTTTTAACTCTGAAGCAATGAATACATTGCGCTTTTTGTGTACGAGCGTTTTTAAGTCGTATCGTATATACAATACTCCAAGTGAAAATAATAAAAAAAATACATCTGGTTGTTTGAAATACAGTTGAAATGATAAACATATAAAATCTAGTCCCTATCGAACCGTCGTTCAGTTCGCGATAAGGAAATAATTTAAGAAGTGAAGGCCTCATTTGGTTAATTATTGTCTCTGTTTTCGATTTTAAAAGAAGATATGCATTCAAAAGCAAAAGCCAAAATTCAAGGATACGTACCACGCAAATCAAATAATTTTGCGAACGAAATTCTGCGGTATGCTTTGAAAATATACTGTTAAGTGACGAAGTCTACTTTTATGTGAATGGTTTTAATAATAACTAGAACTGTTGATACTTGGCAGAGGAGAATCCGAGACGAAAGCATGAACGAGTCCTGTACAGTCCAAAGTTCAGTAGGAAGACCAGAATATTGATACTTAGTAGAGAAGAATCCGATGGAAAGTATGAACCACTTCTGTACAGTTCAAAGCTCTATGTGAAGACCACAAACTCTGCGGAGGCCAGTTGAATGTTTTTAACGCAAAAATTTTTTTGAGTTTACACAATTTATGTTATCATGTTACATATTCGATAGAATAAATGCTATAATGTGTATTCTGATTTAGAAAATACAGATACTATTTTCAAAAAGTTCGTTTCACTCAAAACAATTCCTTATTGTTTCTTTATCACTTTTAATTTTCATTTCACAATGTTGTTTTTTGCTTCATCTTTTTTATTTTCTACTTTAAAGCTTCACAAATAGAAATAGAAAAGGTAACGATTCATCAAATTAGTATACCTAAACAGAAATTATCCTAAAATTGATTGGATTAAAAATGTCAACTTTTAAATAAATAACTTGTAGTGACATCGATTGGTGAATAGCCAAACTACATGATGCTTTCAGTTATGAGATCTGATAATTGACTGAGAGGTTTTAGAGAGAATAACTAGAGGGCAGAAGAAATAATGCTTTTGTATCTTAGATTTTGAAATAACCAAGAAAAAACTTCATTTTTCCGATAGAATTTATATTTATTATCCAAAAAAAATTCGTTCGAGGACGAAACTATGATTATAGTTTTGCGATACTATTTCTATAGTACGATGTGTCCCTTAGCCTCAAAATTGGTTTCAGTTTTGGCTATACACTTTTCAGCAACGCAAATGATACTAAAGAATACTGAATAATACGGTGGACCAATTAATGAAACTTGGCTATCGATTTTATTGACTTGTGACATGATATTCTTCTTCAAATAAGGCGGTTCTTCAGCTACATCATCCTTCAAAGGCTCCAATAACGCTACGTAATAGTCGCTGCTTATGATTTTTCCCCATTTAAGATATTCCATAGATATTATACCATGCGCAGTGTAAAATAATGATGCTACGAGGATGGTCTAAGGATATGTCCCAAGTTTGAAGACGCCACGTTGCTTGAGATTTGTTTGGCAGACATTAATAGTGAACGTTTCAAGTGAGTTTGTAAACATGCAAGAAATTGGTCATCGTTATATTATATAATACTTTTATTTGAAAGGTCTGAGCTTAACCAATATAAAAGCTAAACCAGATTCTACTCTGCTTATAACTGTTCCTTCGTTATCAACAGTAAAACATTGGGTAGCAGAGTTTAAACAAGGCCGTACTACCTGTGAAGACCAGCATCGCAAATAAGGTGGTGACGACTCCAGAAATGTTGAAGAAAATCCAAAAAGTGGTACTAGATGATCATCGACTGAAAGTGCGCGAGCTAGTAGATATAGGAGGCGATTTAGAAAGTGCGGTACATCGCATAATAACTGAAAATTTCGACATGAGAAAGCTGTGCGTAAAATGGGTGTAAAATGTAACAAAACAAGATATTTTCATCGAGTGTTTGGAAATGGTTCACAGAAATAAAGCCGAATTTTCACATCATTTTACACCCGTAACGAAATATGAATCAAAATATTGGATTGTAAAGGGAAAAGCGCCTCCAAAGAAGCCAAAGACCACTCTATCTGCAGTCATGGCCATACCGCTGGTTTCTTGGACTGCGCGATTGGCTATCTTTAGAAAGGGAAAATCTTCAGCGGCGAGTATTACGCGAACTTATTGCAACGTTTGAGCAAAGAAATCAAGCAAAAACGGCCGCATTTGGCCAAGAAGATAATGGTGTTTCATCAAGACAATACACCAGCCCAAACATCCGTTATTGCAATGGCCAAAATAAATGAAATAAATTTTGAATTACTTCCTCATGCACCCTATGCCACACTCTACTTATATTGAGTGATTTTTATATTGAAATTATTTTTTTTTGAACTGGGAATTTAACGTGGGAGTGATAAAAATGTTGTATCATGAAAAGGAATGGGATGTGAAGTGTTAATAAGGATTCCAATTGAAATGTGCTCTGTAATAAATAAACCTGAAAAATATTTGTAACGATGAAGTTAAGCATCTTAGTAAAACCAAAACTTTAAGCGAATTCTAGTTCAGTATGGGAAAAAATAACACAAATTGTTGACTCCAAAAAACCGGTACAGACTGGTTCAATTTAAATATTATATCCTATATTATAACCTAACCAGATATGAAATTTGGTCATAAAAGTTACCCATTTGTTTTTAAAAAATTGCTGTTTGAGTAATTTTACCTGAGCATTGTGATCCTACTACAAGAATAGTGCAAATAATTTATAATCATATGGGTTTACTCAAAAAACTTGTTTCTTTTACACAAGTTGTTCCAGCTTATAAACTTTCTCCTTGACAAGGACGATATTTGTTATTTTCGCTTTTTAAATGAACCTTTGATAAAGTAACTAGGTGATGACTTTAACCAAGTTTAAATTGATCAAATATGTACCCCGATTGGTACTTTAGGTCTCTCGGTTTGCGTATTTCATGAAAATGACTGTCTCACCTACACAGGTACAAACACAGTCTCAGAAATAGGCACAAGAAGAAATTGAAGTCTGATGTGATTTCTCTCAACGAGAGAATTCAGAGCCTCTGATTTCTCTGATGATAACACCCGCAAAGCCAGAAAGGACATTTGAAAATCCTTTGGAGTGAACAAAAAAAAGACAGGACATGCCAAAATCGAAAGGATGGATATTTTGTTTGTCATTTCATTGCTTCCACCTAGGCTATATAGTCACAGAATAGACTGGGGAAAATTTAGAGAAAGCGTAGACTTACATATTTCAACACAAATTTCGTTAAAAACGCCAGATGAAATATACCAAGCAATTTACCAATCAACTGGAGCCATACAAAAGGCCACATGGGCAGCAACTCCAGAAAATAATCGCTCAGAAAGCACAAGTAATATTCCTATTGCAATAAGACAGAAAATAGCCGAAAACAGACAGTTACGTAAAAAATGGCAGATTTCAAGAAGTGACAACGACAAATCGCAATCAAACAAAGCCACGAAGAATCTGAAGAAGCTGCTCTGAAGCCACAGATTATTACCTCTGGAGGGCGACAAAGAAATTAAAAAGGTGCAACATTAATTTTACCCACCAGTACGAGATAGCAACAGAAAATGAGTGGGAAATGACATAGAAAAGGCAAAAACTTTTGCTAATTACCTGGTGAAAGTATTTGAACTAAACGAAGCAGACTCTACTATGGATTATGAAGAGATAACTTTTTGGACACTCTTCTGCAAATAAACTTACCGATAAAAAAATTTAACCGCACGGGAATAAGAAATACAATTAAGAACAACTTAAATCCAAAGAAGACACCTGGGTATGATCTTGTGACCGGTAAAATATAACAAGAGGTTTCAAGTAAAAGTCTCAAAATGCTACAACAGATCTTTAATGCAGTTTTAAGGACTGGTCACTATCCCGCTCAATAGAAAGTTTCACAGATCATCGTAATACCATAAAGTGGAAAAAACAGAAAAGTTAACATCATATAGGCCAAGAAGCTTACTACCTTCAAATTCGAAGGTATTCGAAAAGCTCCTTTCAACACGACTATTTCCAGTTCTAGAGAACAAAACACTTATTTCAGATCATCAATTTAGCTTTAGAGCGGAACATGACACAATAGAGGAGATACATAGAATTGTTCAGGAAATCAAAATGCGCTAAAAAAGAAATCCTTCCTCACAGCAGCTTAGACATTAGTCAAGCTTTCGATAAGGTCTACCACATTCCTTTTTTCTCCTCCTATAGTTATATCTGACGGATAAGCTCTTCCTGGTCATGCAGTAAGATCAATATAAGCCACTATATCCCATTACAGCTGGCGTATCACAAGGAAGCGTCCTGGGATCTCTACCTTCTGCATAACGCAGACCTTCCTTCCAGTAGGGACACAAAAGCTGCAACTTTTGCAGATGACATCCAAACTCTAGAAAAGCATGGCAAAATCTCAAGAATAATCTTAATCAAATAGAAATCTGGTTAAAAAATGGCGCGTCAAAGCAAATGAGACCAAGTCTGTTCATGTAATGTTAACAATGAAGAGAGAACATTGTCCACCAGTTACACATAACGGAAAACAACTAACTCAAGCTACCGATGCAAAATATCTAGGCGTTCATCTTGATAGACGATTAACCTGGCAAAAGCAAATATTTGCCAAAAGAAAGCAACTGGAACTTGAATTTAGGCAGATCTACTGGTTAATTGGTAGAATTAACCATTGAAAACAAATTGCTAGTATATAAGGCTATTCTCAAGCGAGTGTGGACGTATGGCATACACTTATGAGGAACTGCGAGCAATTCTAATACCAGTATTTTAGAGCGCGCTTTCAAAACAAAGTTTTACGATCCATAGTCAACGCCCCCAGGTACGTTACATCATCATCAATAGAAAAAGACCTACAAAAGCATTCGATTAAAGAAGAAATAAAACGTTACAGTGAAAAATATAATAAGTGACCACCCTAATATTCTAGTGAACCAGTTATTTGATAACGCATTCGAAGTGCGACGACTAAAACGCTTCAAACGTAATGATCTGATAGGCAAATTCACACTTTAAATGATAATGACTTCGATCCCTAATTTTTAATTATATCTAGCTTTATATTTTATATCACAGCGTCATGTTAAATTTGTTGCTGGTTTATACTATTTATACTATTTATACTGCTCAATACTTAAAAGAGTTTCTTCACTGGAAGATACCCCTACGCGTCTGTTTTAAGATTTGTCCATTCTCTTATGTTAAGGAGCCAGGATTTCTTTTTCTTTCTTCTTCCTTTCCCTCTACTCTGCCCTGCATTATGTTCTGTAGCAGTAAGTGTTTGTCGTTGTGTAAGATGTGTCCTATGTAAGATGTTTTTTCTTATTGCGACCAATGCGTCTTAGTACATCATCTTTGGTGATTCAGTCAGTCCAGGGTATCTTCAGGAGGCGTTTATAGAGTCACATGTCAAATGCTTCAAGTTTTTTGATCATTTGAGCTTTCAAGGTCCAAGTTTCCACTCCGTCCAGCAGTACTGACCACACATAACATTCCATGAATCTTATTCTGACGTGGAGATTTAGATTTCCAATTAAGTAGATCCTTGTAATTATTTATACTTATATATACTTATACTTTATAAATTTTATATACTTATAATTTATAAATTTTTTGTGGCAATATTCCAAAATATCTCAAATTTTTTTGAAATTATACACTTCATTTCCAAGTTTGACTTTTTCTAATGGTAAAATATAACATCAATGATAGATTATTCACTCTATTAAAAATAGATTCTAGTTTTCATATTTAGAAATCGAGTTTAAAGCTAGCGGTCTCGTACCACTCCGCCACCCCCTACATTCAGTCAATAAAGCCCAGGGCCCCTTCTTTTATTTGGCGTTGATGAAACATAAATTTCAGATAAAAATTATTATTTATCAAAAATATTTATGCCTTTGCTATTATGACATTCGCATGTGACAGCTGTCAAATCAGGAAATTATCAATTAATTTTGCAGTTAGGTCACGCGACCAAAAAAAAAATTCGGAAAATCAGGTCATTATTATAGCAAACTATTAAAATTGAGACATCTGATTTTCGGAATTTTTATTTTCAAGAAATTATTAAAAGGAAACCGAATATTTTGTTTTGGAACAAATGTTGTTCACTGATTTATATTGAGGCTCACTTCCTGGATCGTGAAAATTGTGTTATGGTCCATTTTGAAATAAAATCTAGGCTAGATGACCTAATATTTCTTAGGAATTGATTTATTTATTTATGAATAAACGAAGGACACAAATGAATTATGATGGTCAGCAAAGATATTTATTTTAAAAATAAAGCGAATATTATGACCTAATCACTAACTTGATAATAAAGTTTTAACTTTTACCGAAAAATTAAATTGAATTGTTATTTTATGAAGGTAGGTAATATGAAATTTGAAATCATGTTATAATGAACAATTTCAAGCTTCCCACAATTTGAATGTGATGAAACACTTTTGACCCTTAAAAAGTTTCTCCTTTTCTGTATTTTTTAACATATCAGACCTAGACTGAATTCAGTATTCCTTATCATTGTCGTGTGTAGGTATATATTATATCTATATAATATATAAAAATGAAATGCTGGTTAGTCTCGTTAAATTTTCAGATAAAATTTGAAAGGTGAATACATATGAAAATGCTCGGAATCAAATAAAAACAAAAATTTTGTTTTTCTCAATGTTTTGTCACAAATTATATTCCTGAACGCTACCATAATATTGGACATTTGACAACCAACTAATACGTAGATTGATAAATCTCAAGTTTTATCACAAATTAAATTCCTGAACGGAGCTATAATATTTGACAATTGATAACCAACTATTACATCGATCCATACTCTATGTCGATCGATACCTTAGACAAAAAGTGCATCCTTCTATCTTTGTGACTGACGATTACCGCTACGTTGCCGAGAACTTTCTTCCTTCTACGATCCTACGTGATAGTGACATTTCAAGTTATGTTCTTTTTTTAGGTGGCTTAGGTCGTCGCCGTCAATAAAGTGTGCGGAGAACTAACTCACGTGCTAACCACACTGATAACAAAAGAAAGACAGATCAAGAAAATAGTCGTATTGCTATGTCAGAATCATAGAGGGAAAATACAAAGGAGAGGATGTTTCGATCCCGCGTATGCCAATGAATTCAAAAGATTTACAATTCGATTTTTAACGTTTAAAATTTCCGGTACGTCTGGACTTTACGATGACCATAAATAAATCGCAAGGCTAGTCGTTGGAAGCTAGCGAAATCAACTGGGTGTTTCTCTGTTTCGATTGACAATTATACGTCGAGTGTACGCGCATCGGAAAACTGTCATCTTTGCTTATCTACGCACCACATAACAGAACAAACAAAAAATTTAGTTCATCAGAAAACATAAAACTGTGTGTGTCTGTCAATATCATATTGAAATCTTATAAATAGTCAGTATTTCAAAAAAATTCCGTTTTAAAAGTAAGCTAGATCATGTTTGTTTAATCAAAAATAATAATAAAACTTCATTCATTTGTTTAAATTTCTCTTGATTGTTTTAAATTTATTTTAATACAAAAGTTTAGGTATTTTATTAATCTTTAGAGGCAGTACGAAGTAAGGGTCTTCTAAGTGTGGTGGTTCCCAAACCTTCAAGGAATATTCAAGTTCCAGCTGCATTTCCATTCAAATCAGAAGGTTTCTTTGGAACACATAAACTTCTAACCAGATGTAGCAAAGCTCACAGACATGAATTTCAGCTGCCAGCTACACTTTTCGATTTTGAATGAATAACATAATTATAGGTGATAATTTGTTTATAAGTCCCAAATTAGTATGCAGGTTGCCCGGAAATTGAATATTATTATTAGAATAGAAGTCGTTTATAGAGTGGAACGCACTTTCCAGTAAATATGCCCTCAAAATGCGGGAAAAGATGATATCGACTAGATTTCAATTAATAAGTGATTGTGCATTTTTTTGCATTACAAAATATTGAACTGTAGCTAATTCTGAACGTGGAGTAGGTAGATGAAGGTCATGCTCCGAGTTCCTAAGTGGATAGCCGTGAAACGGTCTTTCTGAAATTGGAGAAGCTTGCTTACCAATTAAGCAAACTATTATAAAACTGAAAAAATCGAAGGTTGGATTTACTGTATTTAATGTCTTAAATGGATGCATAGAAATTATACTGCATTTGGAAATACTTGCAACACATGTAAAAAAAGACAAGAAAGACAAAGGAAAAGACTGAATACAAGAAAAATCGAAGCAAGGGGAAAGGAATATCTATTGTTCAATTTATAGAGAGAGACATGTTTTATTGTCAAAAAATGGTTACAATTTGTAGACAAAAGCTTGTAAAAACTTTAGGAACAAACATACAAATAACTAAATGAAGATGCAAATGAAATAAAATTTCAATATACAGAAAAAAATTACAATAAATAAGAAAATTATAGGTAATAGTAATAGGTAATAATTACTATATAAGGCAATAACAAAATTGAACCAGTATGCAGCATGCCCGGAAATTAAATATTATTAGAGTCATTTACAGAGTATTATGCACTTTCCAGTAAATATTTCGATTTCAATTGGCAAGTGATTGTGCATTCTTTTTGCATTGTAAAATATTGAGCCTTCAACTAATTCTGAACGTGGAGTGAGTTGTTAAAGGTCGTGCTCCGAGTTCCTAAGTGGATAGCCGTGCAAGGATCTTTTTGAAATTGGAGAAGCGTGCTTACGAATTAGGTAAATTATTATAAAACTGAGAAAATCGGAGAGAAGATTTACTGTATGCATGGAAATTGTACTGCATTTGAAAATACCCATGTAAAAAAAGCCAAAAGAAAAGACTGAATACAAGAAAAATCGAAGCAAGGGGAAAGGAATATCTATTGTTCAATTTATAGAGAGAGACATGTTTTATTGTCAAAAAATGGTTACAATTTGTAGACAAAAGCTTGTAAAAACTTTAGGAACAAACATACAAATAACTAAATGAAGATGCAAATGAAATAAAATTTCAATATACAGAAAAAAATTACAATAAATAAGAAAATTATAGGTAATAGTAATAGGTAATAATTACTATATAAGGCAATAACAAAATTGAACCAGTATGCAGCATGCCCGGAAATTAAATATTATTAGAGTCATTTACAGAGTATTATGCACTTTCCAGTAAATATTTCGATTTCAATTGGCAAGTGATTGTGCATTCTTTTTGCATTGTAAAATATTGAGCCTTCAACTAATTCTGAACGTGGAGTGAGTTGTTAAAGGTCGTGCTCCGAGTTCCTAAGTGGATAGCCGTGCAAGGATCTTTTTGAAATTGGAGAAGCGTGCTTACGAATTAGGTAAATTATTATAAAAATGAGAAAATCGGAGAGAAGATTTACTGTATGCATGGAAATTGTACTGCATTTGAAAATACCCATGTAAAAAAAGCCAAAAGAAAAGACTGAAGACAAGAAAAATCGAAGAAAGGGGTAAATAAAAGGAGAAAACGAAGAAATTATATGGCCATCTTCTAGTCCTTGCTATGGCTATCTGACATGGAAGGATAGGTTAAGATGTCCACTTACTTAGTTTAAAAGAAAGTTAATTACTAAAATATCAATTGATAAATCATTACCAAAGTCTGTAAAACTAAATTTGATTAATGAAAGATTAATAAAAAGTACAGGCTTTTATTTTTTTAAGGAACAGTTACATAAATTCTACCTTAAAAAAATCACCCTGAATTACCGCACCGCAGCAATTATTAATTATTTAATAATAAAATTATTTTTATTTTAAAAATATTAAATAATATAATAAGCCCCATACTTCTCCAAACCAATATCTAATAATCTCCCCATTTCCTAACATTTACTCCTCTATTAAATTCATCAAACTAAATTGAATACAGATACGCGCACTTTAAAAAAAGCGTGCCAGCAATAATGAAGAGCAAATCACTCAACTAAAATGATTCCATATGGCTTCCATACCCTTTGTAGGACTATTATTTGATATAAAACTTGCTCAAGCCAAACCGAACGTCGATTCACGATTGGTCCCTCAAGTTTGAACCTCTATTATGATTGGTAGACGCCCGAGGAATTCCGTAATCACTATAGGAAGGTGTGTTCAGTTCTGCGCAAAGTGGGAAAATGGGCGGGGTTGTATGGAAACAAGGGTGAAGAATTTTTATTTCAGTCCAAGAATCAGTTCCATGCCGGTCTGAGTAACGTCGCGTCAATTTAATATACAAACGTGAACTTTCGGCAATTAGGATGTCCTGATGGATTTTGGAACGTAAAGTATGTTCGGTGCGTCTGTGATAAATTCTTCAGTTAGTTGTTCGTGTGAAATTAGATTGAAGAAAGTGCTAGCGATCGGTTAATAATGTGCATATCTAAATAATGAGTTGTTCTGAAGTTATGTACCAGGCATATTATCCGTATTTATATCAAAGAGCTGGAGCAGCTCCGCCAGTGTCGGCGCATCCTGTTCCAAGAACAGGGCCTTTTACTTCACCCTTCGGAGCTGCCCACCAATATGATAGGGTGAGTTCAATTCGAAAGTAATGCTGCTTCAATTCTTACAACACGTCTGGTACAAATAACATGTATTATTTTTTTATTCGAATATAGTTAGTCGTTCGTTTACAGAAACTGTTTATTGAACTTTTAACAGATCTTCTAGACACCTTACATCAATCTTCTTGACTCTTATTCTCCATTTTCCTCGTTCCTTTGCTACTTTCTTCATTCAACCCTTCTCACCTTTCTTCTTGTAGCAATTTTTTCTTTGGCTGCTTAATTCTTCCTACAGCCATTTTCGTTCAGCACCATTTTCCTAATTCTCTGTTCTGGCACTCTTGCAATGTGTCTCTACTATCTTGTTCTCAAGCAATTTGGATTTTCTTAGACTTCTTGTATCATTATTAGTTTTTCGTACGTCTTCTCCAGACACCTTCTGCCATTTTCACACCGTCATATATTTTTCCAGTTTATTCGCCTTCCTATTGCCCTGTTTCTAATGCGTAGAACTACTGGTCTTTCATTTGCTATGATTTTGACTGAAATTAGAAGGTTTTGACTCTCAGAATTATTTATAATGATCTCTACGGCTGTGTTACTTTCAGACCTACCCCATCTTGGCTTGTAGATGTTATAGTTAGTCCTAGATAATCAACTAGATCAATTTCCTCAAAATTATAGTATTTTCCAGTTGTTATCCATTTCAAATTTTTGCTTTTATCTGTGACTTTGAAGTTTATTTCGATGCCTTCTGTTTTCCCTTCATTTATTTGTAAGCCAATATTTTTTGCTTCAACCAAATTTTTCATAAGAATCTATCCCCCAATTTCCGCATTTTCCTAAAATATTTCCTTCTCTAGCGAATTACATCATATTTTTCCACCAATACTAATCTACCATCATTCTTCTCTAGAAAATTTTGTTGTTACATTCTGTTGATTTCTGAATTTTGCTTATTAATATTGCAGTGAGCATTTGTCATTATCTAATCGGGTAATCAAAAACCCTTAAAATATATAAGACATTTGGAGGCTTCTCCAAGTTGCACCTACCAGCTTCACCAAAAATTTTATTCACTTTGCATAACATGTTAAAGACATTGGTTTGTTCATTATGAAATTTATGTTAACTGAGCGTGAAAAAAGTTAATAATTTGTCATAGTTGAGCGTTTTACAAAAAATAAAAAAAAGACAAGAAAAAAATGCATTTTTGTCAAAAAATTGTTTATCTACAGTTAGCAGTTGTTATCCATTTCCTATTATTGCTTTTAATCTGTGACATCGGAGCTTATATCCGTGGATTTCATTTTTTTTATTAATTTGAAAGCCAAAATTTTTTGCTCCATCCACAAATTGACTGAAAATCTTCTCAATTTCTCTCGATATGATTAGTAACATTTTATCATTGGAATATTCACTGTGACACAAAGTTTTTCCTAAGATTTTATCCCCCAATTTCCACATTGTCCTATTTTCCGTCTCCAGCGAATTGTATCATATTTATTCACCAGAAAATTTTGTTGATACATGCCGTCGATTGTTTCTCATTAAGGACGCAACGGGTATTGGTCAACGGTTTTGGATATTTCGGCTCAACTGTCACTTTACCTTAGTAAAGAGTAATTAAAAAACCCTTAAAACATACAAGACAGTTGGAGGTTCCTCCAAGATTATCTGGGTAAATTACAGAGTAAATAACCTGCCTTATCAGAAACTTTATCCACTTTGCACAATATGTTGATGAAGACATTATTGGTTTATTCATCATGAACTGGGCGTGGAAATAAGTTGATAATAAATCACAGCTCAACGTTATGCAAAAATAAAGAATTGAAAGAGAAAAAAAAAATGGTTTTTTGTCAAAAAATTGTTAACAATTTGCAGACGTAAACACTATTACACTCAAGTAGTTCAAGTGGTGCCTGCCGTGTAGAGGTGCCTGTGAATATTGATCTTAAACTTCTGTAGGTTATAGTGTTCGGAAAATACGTGCCTTCAAGTAGCTCATTCAACAGAAATAGGTCCCGATAAAAAAAAGTTCTGGGTTTTTGCCGGCGAACTCGGTGTTCATAAGCCATGTCCGCCAGTGGAGTAGGTATCCCAAATACTGCTCTAGGTGGTATTATGGCATCTGCCGGCATCTGGTAATATCGGTAAAACAGAGTCAGGACAGTGACCTTTCTTCTATGCTCTTAGCTGTAAGTCGACTTGCTCTCTTTCGTGTTGAGTCGAGCATTCTCAGAGTTTGCTTGGGAGCCGAGCAATACTCAAAAGATGGACGAATCTGGGTCTTGTAGAGGAATAAAAGCCGTTTCGTAATAGTTATATAGCTTTTTGGGCCTAAAGATATCTCAAAGTTTTTGTAAAGCTGCTAATTAGACGCTATTCATGCGTAATGAATGGTCGATATTTAACGGTACTAGGTTTCAATATGATCCTTCAATTTAATATGATAATCATCTTTTTATTGTTATTGGCTAAATGGATAAAAAATGTCCCTATTGCGATGCTCTCTAATGGAAAGATGAAAGATCTGTGAAGAATGTGTTGTTTCAGTGGTAAAGTTGAGGCCGTCTGCGCCAAAGTGGTTCAAAATGTTCAAAAATTGCCCTAATTTCAGTTTCTCATATAACTAAGAGATGGCGCCAAGGAATATCTTTTCCCATAGCAGTAGCATCTTGTGACAACAACGCAAAAGCGGCTTAACCTGCGTAACATGTGTAAATAAGTATATAAATACTATATTATTCGTAAAAATAATTCTGCTCGACCTTTTAAATAAAAGACTTCATAAACTTTATTCGTGCCTATGAAGCATATTTTTTCCATTCATAAGACAATAAACCGCAAATATTTATCGCCAGATTTGGATTTAAGTGAGTACGCGGAAAGAGTTGAAAATCCTACACTGAAGTTTATTTTTAGCAAAGAATTTAATGAACAATTTAACAAGAGTTTTCATCCCCTGTAACAGATTTATGCCAAAAGTGTGATGCATTTAATATTAAAATTAAAACGGCTGATAATGATGAAAAAACAAGACTTGAAAAATAAAAAAACTTGATTCACTCAAGGCAAATGCTGCAAGAGAAGACTTAAAAAAAGATGTAGAATTCTATAAAAATAATGAAGATGTATGTGTAATTTGCTTCGATCTCATGAAAACTCTTCCAACCCCTGTTAATAGTACAGGAATATGTTATTACAAGCGTTAACTCTGGACATACTGCTTAGGTATTCATAATATGAAAAATGATGAAGTGTACATGTTTTTGAGGGATGAAACTATAGTATCCAGATGTCTCGAAGAAATAGCTTCTTGTCTATTGTATTTCTTAAAAAATATTGTAAAATCCAAACATCATATAATGTACTCTGATCAATGTGGATGGCATATCTAGATGGCTCATTTCTGTCAGTTTGTTGTTTCCAATTCCACTGAATATGGTATTCATAAAATTGACCACGAATTTTTTGTGAGCGGACATTCATACGTATCATGCGATCAGGATTTTGATTAAGTAGAAAAACAGAAGCGGTTCTTCAAAAACATCTAAGTGCATAAAGACTAGAAGCGAGTTATTTTAGCGGCTATAAAAAGTAAACCGTTCAAAATAATTTCTATGACAAAAGATTTATTTTTTTCTTGCAATTCTCTAGAAAAAAATATTACGAATCGTAAACTATGTTGAGATAAAGGCACAGTTGAATAATTAAAGATGCAATGGCTAATATTTTGTGAAATGCATCCTTTTAAATTTTCTTTTACTCGTGAAGTTGACCTTAAGAGGAATCATCAACTTTTATATCCTACTACTTACACAATCTGTGAAAAGAAAAAGAAAGATTTAATAGGGTTATTGTCTTATATACTCCCAATTCATCATAATATTTACAGCAATTTAAAAACATCTTCAACAGTTATTGATGAGATTTTCATTGACAACCTCGATAACCAAAATGATTAATTGTTTTTCAATTTCTATTTGTTGTATGGTGTAATAAAAATAGAGATATTAATAGTAATATCGATTTTTATTCCTGTCCAAAATGGCCTTATATTATAAATTGATATCAGAGGCATTATAAACCACAATGTAAAAGTGGCCCAACTCACAATAAGTAATTAAATATTACAGTTTTAGATTCTAATATAGTTCTATCTTAAAAACTTAAAACAAAATAAATTTTTATTGAAATTTAAATCTGACAAATAAGTTCAAAAGATACTATTAATTTTTCCACATCATTATATTCTAGTTTAGGGTACTTCTGCGATTACGGCCTCAGTTTTACTTCCATTACTTGGCAAACCAGAAAAGCTTTTAAAAACTTTGTAATAATCTCTGATACTTATGTTTTTAATGGTATAATGCGAGCGAAACCGCGGTTAAAAGCTAGTACTAATTATTTAGTACATTTCGAAAGCCAAAATAGTGAATAAATAATTTGTTTACTATTTATCATGTTTTATAGACGATGTATTCCCAATATTTTTCAATCTACCACAACAAATAAATAAAATCAAACGACGAATGATACTTTTAATGAAGATTACAAAATTTAATCTACAAATCAAAACACAATTATGTACTTTCATAATCAAATTCATCAATCAAATGTTAACTCGTTGACATTTTCTTTATGATACAAATCCAAATACAACTATCTATATCGGTCTTCAAGTGTTGGCGGCTTAAAAGAAACCAGACCCCTGTATTTCAAGAAGGGGATGGGGATTGGTTACTTATACCACTACGTGGTCGACGTTTATTTTTTGTGAAATCCGGGATTTCAAAATTCTCCCTGAACTTAATCTATTGAGATTCTGATTTTTCAGACCGCATCCAGCTCGTTTCTTTCCAACGCATTTTTTTTAGTATCTGCTTTTCTTCAGGTTCCAGTCGTATTCCTTAATCCTTGAATCCTTAATCTTTTGAACTACATATCATAGGATCAATACTACAATTAGGCTACTACAATTCCGAAGACATCTCAAATTAATACTTTTACCAATTTTTCTGGAAATTGTAAAGATTCAACACCAAGTTACTGCAATATAATTTCAAAATTTTAATCAATTGGGAGTATTTAGGATTTCCTTCCAAAAAAATTTGTGAGAAATATAGAAAAGTAATCCTTGAAATATAAATGTGTATCTACTATGGAAATTTAGATACCTTGTTCTAGCACTAAGGTCAATTTATATTTTGAGTTAGAAATATTAATACCCCATATAATTGATTATAACATGTTTTTAAGAATTAAATTTTTTATAAATATTTTCCAGCTTTGAAAGCATTAATTTCCCAACGTCAAACTAAATAAAATTAGAAAACCAGGATTTTTCAAATTATTCATTTTACAACAACAAAGCTATAAAATCGAACGTTAAATTTTACTGTTTGATGAAATTCATAAAAGTCAATGTATACATTGGGGAAAATATGAAGCAATAATACAAAATAAAGAACTTTGATAATCAGAATTATCACATTTGAGTTCATCGACATTACCATCATGAAGCAAATCAAGATACAACTGTCTCCCAAATAGTCGATGCCTCAAAGAGAATATAGAAACTAGACCATTGTATTTCAAGGAGGTTGTTAATTTGATTGTATATAATTGATCTAATTTTTGTTCGATACATAATTTCAAACAACACTCGCTGTACATGTGTGGTCCCAAAAGTAGAGATGGCGGTAGTCCCTTGGAAAATACCTCTGTTCAAAGGAGGTCGTACGACTAGCGGAGACCAGCATCGCAGTGGTCGACTAAATGAGGTGATGACTCCAGAAAGCGGTACTGGATGGTCGTCGGCTGAAAGTGTGCGAGCTAGCAGACATAGTAGGCACTTGAAAGTGCGGACATCGCATATTAATTGAAAGTTTGGACATGAGAAAGCTGTGCGCAGGATGGGTGACGTGTTTGCTCACAATGGAACAAAAACAGCGTCGGGAAGATGTTTCGATTGAGTTTGTGGTAATAATTAACAGAGTTAGTTCACACTCAATACAAAAGAACAATCAAAACAATGAAATGAATAGGGAAAACCGACTCTAAAGAAGGCAAATACCGTTCTATATGCAGGCAAGTTCATGGCGTCGGTTTTTTGGGATGCCAGTGGGATAATTTCCATTGACTATCTTAAAAAAGAATAAACTATCAACGGCTAGTATTATGCGAACTTATTGCAAAATTTGAGCGAAGAAATCAGTCAAAAACGGCCGCATTTGACTAAGAAGGAAATGGGAAACCAAAATTAATGAATTAAAGTTTGAATTGCTACCTTATGCACTTTATTCTCCAAACCTAACCCCCTTGGATTATTTTCTGTTTCCAGACTTGAAAAAATGGCTTGGTGGTAGAAGATTTTCCAACAATGAAGAGGTGAGTTAATGGCTATTTTTAAAAGCTTGACGATTCTTATAATGAAAAGGATATCGAACTTATTGGAGAGGAGGAGATTATGTTAACAAATAAATATATTTTTTTCCAAAATTTTTTTTGTGCCAGTTACTTCTGGAACTATCCTCGTATACCGGCCTATGTAATCTTTCTATATATAATCTAGTATTTAATATTTGTCAAGAAGACTTTTTTCATAATAATTCCCATAAAAAAATTTCTAATTGTAGATAGTAGTAAAATAAAATGTGAAATTAACACACTTCCTCAGTTTTACTTCAGTTTTAAGCAACAACGTGTGCCGACGGTTTTTTTGTTGAAATCCAGTGTTTAAGAGGTCTCTTATCTGAACTTCTTCTTTTGAGGCATTATATATTTTCAAAGTCTAAAAGTAAACGAAAACCTATTAACTTGACCTATTTGTGTTATAGTAAATTCTCCCACCAATTACATATTAATTCCTTAACTACTAAACTTCAAGGAATAGGCCCATAGTCCTTATTCAAACCGTTCTTACATTTAACAGCTTTATGCTTTTAAGTGCATCCAACAATTTATTATTAGATTAATTTGTTAAAAATTGTACATTATTTGTATTGATTTCATATTGATATTCAACTAGCCGCGTTGAATCTGCTATTTTATCCTTAAGATTACCTAACAATTGTTTTTATGTATAGCTGGATTTATAAACCAATTTTCAGTCTAATCTGTTGATAATTCCTCCCAATAATTCTGTATAAACAGAGTTGCAAGATACCAGAGCAAATTTTTTGTGTTTGACATTGTGATTTTGGAAGAAAGGTGATTTTGATAGAGATTTCCTAAACTTATGACGGTTAATTAACTGTGTCTAAAGTGGGAAATGAATTAAACGAAGTACCAGAAAGTGGAGACTGGCTATCTAATGTTTTATGCAATCGACCGGAATGTATCTGGGTTTCTCCTAAATAAATTAAATTCTAGCTTATTACATTTCCATATCTAAAAATGGCTACTCTTCAGTTGCCTTTTTCGTAACAAATACAGGAAAAATTTCGTCCTCGTAAGTATCTGTATCATACCCTTGGAAAATACTGAAACTCTTAAATTATTAGGCTTTAGTTCAACTTCAGTCTCTGAAGACGATCACTTGGTAATCGAAACGCACGTCAAGCAGTGTATTTGTTAGTGTTGTTTTAGTGGTAGTGTCTTCAGTCTCCACAGTTCCAGATATTCCAGCTTTGTTGTAACGCTTTGATTTTTAAACCGCTTCTAAAATTCATTTTTTACCAACGCATTTTCTTTGAATTTTCATTTTCTTTTGTTTCGTGAGTTATTTGTTCATGGAAACCTTGTATTTCTCAATATCTTGGAACTGAATCATAGCTATAACAATGAATAGTTTGAGCAGGGTTCTCAACTAGACACTTGCCTTTTTCGTATCAAATACAGCGAAAATGTCGTCCACGTAAATACCTATAACATACTATTGGAAAATACTGAAATTCTTGATTAATCTGCAAATTATTTGGTTTCAGTTCAGCTTCAATCTCTGAAGACGATCACTTGGTAATTGAAACGCACCACAAGCAGTGTATTCGTTAGGGTTGACGTAGTGGTAGTGTCTTCAGTCTTCACCAACAGTTCCAGATATTTCAGCTTAGTTGTAAGGCTTTGATTTTCAAACCGCTTCTAAAATTCATTTTTTACCAACGCATTTTCTCTGAATTTTCATCTTCTTTTGTTTCGTGAGTTATTTGTTCATGGAAACCTTGTACTTCTCAATATCTTGGAACTGAATGTTGAACTAGTTCGTTTCGGACAATATGCTTCACGTCATATGGCCCAGACGCTGCGCCTACTCTTCACATCAATAACAGGGCTTAGGTCTCCCCCTAAATTTACAGAGGATGTTTTTAGGGGTTTTTATAACTTCAGATAACGACATATAACATTGTAAAGAATACTCGTAAGTTCCATATCATAACATATCAATTCGATCTATACTGCAACGGAATGATGGATCATGCACAACATTGCAGCTATCCTCCAAAAAAATGTCGAAATTATTTAATATGTTTGATATCATAAAATCAGTTGTTTTTACGACTGTTAATAATATGGCTTGATGAATTTTGTGTCACAGTGTATCATCAGGGTTTTAAACCGCAAAGAATTGATTTTTTCATTTACACAGGTACACACAATACACAATTTTGAAAAATATTTCTATTTTATCCAAATTACAATTTGTATTTAAAGTTATGAAATTAAGCAGCTTTCACTTATTTGATTATCTATAATTTCAAATCACATTTTTACTACAAATAAAGAAAAACATACGGACTACTTAAACTTTTTTCTTTGATGTAATCTTCGCATTAATATCAACTTAACTTATATCGATAATATGCTAAACCGACATGAAATACAGAATAGCTGTGAACTAAAAACTAAAAATAGAAATGGACGGTATATTTTGTAAAATTTTGTAACAATGCTTTATTTTGAACGCCCATATTCTTCTAAATCCGTCCATATTTCTTTTCTATCCAATGTTCACTTTTTTGTTCGCATATAAATACCTATGGAAAATGATGGCGTTTCGAATGTTGTCTAACACAAATCGGCTTTTACTTTTGATCCACCGTCTTCCTCAGTGGAATAAATATTGTGCTGTCAACTATGCAACAAACATCTAACCGAAATTTACATATCTTCTGCTCCGTCTGGTTTCTTCTTTACCGATCGACCGCGTGAGAAACTGTGATTCGTGATTCATTATATTGATTTTTTATTAATTATTTTTTTGGTGATTGAGTAACCTTTCAGCCATTCATGTTCATGTTTAGGTAAAGTATTTTCGCATGGGATTTTAGAAGGTTGTCGCCAATTTGCAATCTTTTTAATATTTTTATTATCATTTTCTTATCTATTCATATTCTTCTTCGACTTTTATGGAGATAATATTAGTTTGAAATTTGTGGAATGGTGATTTTTAATAGCCGTTTTTTAGTGTTAAAAAAACATTTTTTTCACAATTAATAACAATAATCAAAAGCTAAATACTCAGAATTGAGTATTTAGAGTACCTGAAGAATTATATACAAGTTGCTCCAAAATTTACTTTACAACTTCAAAAATTCATAACCTGGAAAATAAACAAGATATTACTGCAACTAATTAAATTTTTTTTTATTAAACTTCAACATGCATACCACTGGTGGCCCTGAGCACTTCCATTCTAATCAATTTCAATCCAGGTACGTTGTAATATGTCGCCTGTGATTGTACTAAAAGCTTGTGTAATGCGGCGTTTCAAGTCATCAATGTCATTAACCGATGTCCGGTAAACAATGTAAAGAGCAAAGTTTTGAAGCATATCCAGGTACACGCAGCCGGTAACTATGGTTTCTATGAAGAAGAAAGGATCAATGATTTTGTTGTGCATAAGCCCACACCACTCATTAACCTTTGGGCGGTCTCGTTGAAGCTCGACTACTGCATGTGGGGTTTCAGAACCCAGAACCCCCAGTTTATTGTACCAGACACATGAAACGTGGCATCATTACTGAAACACACCTTTTTCGAGAAATCTTCATCATGCTCAATACGTTGGAACATGTCTACGGCAAATTCCACACGTTTTGATCGATATGTTGGTAACAGTGCCTACAGCAACTGTACCTTATAGGCATACAGACGTAACTGTTTATGAAGATCCCTGTAGATTGTGATTGTAGGCATTTGGAGTTTTCGAATTGTACTGGAGTGTTTGCCACATTTTCTGGACTTGTGCTAAATCAATTATTGAGAACAATGAGCAGGAAATGTTGAAGTGACGATTTAAAAACTCATCGAGTAACGGATATATAGGTAGTCTATAAGAATGTGGAAGATTTACTCAAAACAACATCAATTTTGAACACTGATGTCATCAGCTGTATAACGTATTCTGGTTCACCTAGAAAATACGAGTTTTGATTGATCCACCAAAAGCTTTTAAAACTTATCGTACTAACATAGCCACGATAAACCACTTCCGCATTACCATTTATTTAGGCCTCTAGAAAATTTAAGACCCATAGAATTTTGGAATGTAATAATATGATAAAAAATAAAGATCTCATAGTAAGGCCAGAAAGAAAAATAGACTGTACAAAATTCAGCGGAAAAGGTCTACGAATATTCAAGCGTTTTTTCTGATTTGAATCGATAATCTATATGAAGAGAATAATAAACTTAATTTCCATACATCACTCTATAAGTAAATTCCAAGGGAGACTTGTTTCTTATATCCGCAATTCAATTATATTCATTAAATGAATGTTTTTATTTATGATTAGTTATTATTATTGAACATTGAAAAGATAGCGTTCTCAAAATATAAATAGATGAACAATTTATAAACAATTTCCGTAGAGAATAAACACTATTAATGGTATAATTCAGGTCAGGTTTTTGAATAGTCAAGAGAACATGTGAAATGGAAATTCGAGGTTTACCGAACTTTTACCACGTTTTTTATTATTTTATTAGTACAACTAATGGATGTATGGTTGTTTTTATCTCAGAAAAGCATTTCGAACAGTTATTATTTCACTATTTAAACTAAAATTTCAAATAATACTTTCTATTGTTCATAAAACATAGAAAGTAGTTCTTATTCTGGTTTTATTATTCACCTCTTTTGAAGTTTGAAAGAAAATCAACAGATGCCGCCCACTTCGTAATTTACTCGAATAGAGAGTGTGTATTCATCGAATTTGATATTACGGAAACTGTAATTAGACAAATATAGGGAACTGGAATTCCGAAATTTTGTTTGCCTCATTCGATTTCTTACCGCGAGATGACAGCACCTCCTAGGTCTGCTTCTATTCCGATTCGGACTAGGTTGATGTTATTAAGGCTTGTAGCATCGTCGTCAGCCCATCGAAGTATATTTATCTAGGATATTGTCCGGTTAATTCTGGTTTTGTTTGGTTAGGCTACGCTACGAATCCCCATTCTGCGAATGTAAGTTTTCTCGGGGAACCAAATTTATTCAATTATTTCCTCATTCCATTTGTCGAAGCATTTTTGCCATTCCGATTGAGGTACCTCCAAACATTTGAAAGCATCAAGCGCTTCTTCAGGCGTAGGAAAACGTTGACCTCGCAATTTATTTTTCATCTCTAGGAATAAAAACGTTTTTCCTTAAACTGATCTGAGGAGCTCGAGCACTTCTGGCAAACAAATGCTGGTTTTGGAAGACCATATAGTCGATTGATGTGTAGTTTCAAGTTCAAATGTATAGATCCATAATTCGTCTCCTATCACGATCTTTTAGACGTCTTTTGAAGTACTGCGTTTGAATGTTTTCAACATTTCTTTGCACCAATCGATACGAGGCTTAATACGAGCGATTGTCAAATTATGCGGGATCCAACGCGAACTAATCTTCTTGAAGGCCAAATGTTCATCTTACGATATTGAATGTATGCGATTGGAACTATCTCACGAAATGTCACATGACGATCTTGAATTATTAAGATCACGCACAGCATTGATATTTCCTGGCACAACAGAGATGGTGCTTCATCACCAAAAGTCGAAGCAAGATCATCTGCACACTCCACGTCGAAAGTCATAGAAAATCATCGCGATTTACTTCTATTTTTTGGCATGGATAAATGTTTCAATTATCTACAAACAACTCGAATAGCATTCGTATTACAACACGTCTCAAAACTACTTTTAAATTTTTTGCAATTTTTCCAAAAAACAATAAAATTGCATTAGAAAGAACAAAATGAAAAATGATGAGTGTTTATTCTAGTGATTCAGATATTTATTAGAACAAACCAATTATTTTGATCATCTTTTCAACAATTTTTCATGCAATCATCAGTCACCAATTATACTATTCGCTTTTAATTCTCTATAGTCGGACGTAACAAATTCGGTTCTCAAATTTAATGTCATATCTTGTCATATTAGTTTTTGTCCCTTAGTAACTGTCACATATGAAAGTCACTTTCAAAATGCAGTTTGTTAAAAACTGATCATAAAACGTACTCGTGCAGTATTTAGAGAAGGTTGGTACTCCTCATATGAAAAAGAAGACTGATTGAACAGGATCACATAAGGAATATATAACTCTATTCTTCTTCTGTTGAAAGTATGAATGTTGACGAAATGTTGATCTAATTGCTCAAAGTAAGAGCAGTGATGGAACTGAACTACTGTAAAAATGAAATATAAACTCTTTTAAAATTAATTGGTAGGATGTAGATATAACAGAAGAAGAGTTCAATAAAAATTTAGAACTTGCAGATGTTCGTAATATCCTATAAGCCTCATGTATTTGCACATGAAGCAAAAACCTAGATAACGTGAAAATTTCGTGGAAAATTTAAAGGATTTTTCCTCATTTCCTTAAAACATCTAATGACCTGATAAGGTGAAAACAAGGTTAACCTTATCAGTACAAACCTGAAAAGGACCATGTTAGGAGCGTATCAGGATAACCCTATTTAAAATAAATCAATTTTTCATAAGGTTTCCCTGATCATGCCCATATAAGGAAACTCTCAGGATCACCCTTTTAAGAAGAAAACTATTATCAGGTTATCCTGACGTGGTTCACATTAGTTTTTCTTCAGGCTTTCCTGGTCATGTCTATGCTAGGAAGCTTTCAGGATCACTTCACTAAAATAAAGACACTTCTTATCAGGTTATCCTAACGAGGTCCACATTAGTTTTTTTTTCAGGCTTTCCTGGTCATGCATCTGTGCAAGGAGGCTTTCTGGATCACTTTATTAAGATAAAGACTATTTCTTATCAGGTTATCCTGATGAGGTCCACATTAGGATAACAGGGTTAACACTATTACAAATAAACTGTTTTTTATCAATTATCAAGTCCGTGGAAGGACTCTCTTAGTCTTAATTAATTTGAAGAATAAGATATTTTAGAAAAATTTGGATAAGTCGATTTTTTCCGAATATTATCAAAGCCCTTATTTTAAACCATCTAATTGGAACTTCCTATGAATTTCATCACAACATTTTACTTTTAGAAATTGCTTATTCATTTTGCTGTTGAATTGGATATCGAAATAAAGTGTGAACTACTTCAAGAGAGACAGTTCGTCAATAATATAAAGAGAAGTTGATAGAAGATAAATCTTTGCGTGAATAGAAATTACTTAATATAGTGAACGTCATAATATTTAATGTATCGCTTTTATTATTTTTTTCTGGGTTTATATTGAAAGCATTCGTAATGAAACATTGAAATATATTCAAGTGTAGTGATTAGATATAAGTTTCTAGCTTGCCCATGTGTGTGAAATCACGTGAAAATTTCATGAAAAATTTATTTGTCAACTGATTTCTATGGTAATGACACCTTTTTATGTTTTTCTTGATGATTTGTCTTCGATCGGTGGGGCTGAACGTCAATCCGGACAAGACCTTCTTAATTTCCTTTACTAGAAAGAAAAAACTCAACCTAAAGCCCATCAAGGCAGGCAAGTAATCGAGTGGAAAACAGAGTGGAAGTATCTGAGACTCACACTAGACACTAAACTTCTCTGGAACATACATGAAAAAGAGATAATTAACAAAGCCACAAAAGCCCTGATGTTGTGCAGACACTTTGCAAGACCAAACAAGAAGATATCTAGCAATTAAAGCAATCCCATATTCTAGACATTTTAAAAGGAATGGGATTGATGGGTCAGTTGTAAACACTGGGCTCTCCAATATCTTAGCAAGGAAGGGGGACACAATAGATCCTTTAGGTCCCAGTGTATACGAGACCCCAAATCCATACATACAGTCACTATCAAGTGATATTTTGATAAAGAGCGTAGTAGATCGAAACATTGCTGTTTACGTAGTAGTTTCACGAAAAATCATATTTTTTATATTCCCTGTATATTTATATTTCTTTTTTCTAAAACCACTTATAAAGTTAAAGATTTCAAACCGTACCTGGATAGTTATTCACCAACTACTATCAATATTTTGGAATGTTACTTTTTAATGAACAATTATTTTGATTATATAACTAGTGCTTTAGAATTATTTGCAATTATAACAGTACCTGGTACTGTTATCTAACGATTATTCATATTGATTATGAATATTTGAAATTTCTTTCTATCGGAGATTGATAAAAATATTAAGAATAAATTGCTTTTGTCAAATAGTCAAATTTGTTTTCTCCAGTAGTGCACTATGCAGTGATTAAGTTGAGAGTATGATCTATTCGTGTCAGTAGTTGGTACTAAACATCATCAACTCGATCAGTTGATAGTAAACATGGTAATATATACTGTTAGATATTTTTATTTGATATAAATATTTTAATTAGTTTCAATTGAACTGGAACAAGTTATGAGACTAGATATCAAAACAAACATTCTTAACACGTTGGCGGCTAAACATAATTTTTTTTCTGTTCTCAATGAAATACCTCACTTAACAATAAATTTTATACGGCATCGGTTTCTTGTGATTTCGCTAATGCCTTCGATTGTGTTGATCATGAAATTCTGATCAACACACTAAATTATTATAATGGTAAAGTTTCATATAAATTGGCATTTGGGTTCAGTTTCGGGTCTAGTTCTGTTCTTGGTATCCATTAATGTTGACTCAAGAATTGATGGTAAATTCACTTTATTCGTAGATAACACCATTGTCCCCAAGTAGTCCAGATAAACAGGATTTACATTTTACCATTGGCAAAGATACTGTTAAGTCTTGGTCGGACGCGAACAATATCTGTTTTAACACTAAAAAAACTTTGTTTTACCATATAAAGGAGATTTACCAGCTCTAAAACTCAACGATCCTCAAATTTGATCAAGTTTCTTGTTCTACATATTGACGATGCCCTTCAATGGTCAGTACATGTAGAAAACTAGGTAGTACATGTAGAACATTAGACAAAAAATTATCTTCTCTTTGTTTTATCATTAAATCTGTGTCTAAACAGCTCGATTCTCGTACTGCTTTGACAACTTATTTCTCGTTGTTTGAATCGCATCTTCGCTGCTATTGTTTGCCTTTCTGGGGTTCTTGTAGTTTGCACCTATTCGATCTTCAAATTACAAAAAACAGCTATTCGTTATATTTATGGTTTGACTAGTAGAACGCATTCGAATTCTAATTTAGAAAACATAAAATTGTAACTCTCCCCTCTCTTTTTTCATTTTAGAATCTGTTTGTTTGATTCGCAAACACAACTCAACTGAGAGACCCATTCATACCTACCTTACTAAAAGAAAGAATTTAAATATTTACTTAACTATACCCACTTCTGATCTGGTAGAAAATTTCATCATTTTCAGCGCCAAAAAATTATTCAATCAGTTACCTTCGGAATTAAAAATAACAAATACACCCTATATAGGATTTTAGTAAAGGTCTAGACTTGGACCAAGTATGTACAACTCTGGCCCTAGCTTAGAAGCCGTAATTGGCCCAGACTTGGTGGGACATCCCTGGGCCAGGCTAGTTGCTTTTAAAAATAGATTTTTAATTTATTGTTGAAAAATTATACTTTTATGTCAAATTTCTATTAATTCACTCTCACACTAATTAATGTACATAAAAATATTAGTTAAATAATTAAACATATAAAGAAGTGATAACTTTTTATCATTCTATTTTTTATTTTCTTTTATGCATAAAAGAATTTTATTCATAAACTATTATTACTTTTACTGTTAAGATATCTATTATGGATAAGATACTAGAACAAAACTTTATATAGTTATTCAGAGTTCTGCCAAACCTGGCTGACTATAAAATGGTCAGGGCTAAATTACCCAGACTTCAACCAGGCTTGGGCCATTATTGGTTAACCAAGGTCGGGTTTCCCAGCTTTGGTCCAAGTTAAGCCCCGTCGTTTAAGTCTGGAGGCTCCTACATGGGATTTAATAAGTTCCGAATATTGACAAAGATATTTCTGTTTGAAAGATCTAATTATTCTGTGGCAGAATTCAATAGTATACCATAGACTAATATAATTTAATTTGTAGTATCGACTAAGATGTTAATAAGGTATTATATTCGTAATTATTATAAAAAACAAATTGTTATTTTATATTAAGTAATATAAAATTTTGTCGCTTTGCAGACAAAATTGTAAAATTTTCTAATGACAATGAAGGTTATCTCTCTCCTGTCGCTGAATTTTTTTATCGAAATTTAGACGGAATGCAATGCTTTAAAAACACTGATATTTTTCTATTTTTACTATGAAAAAATGCCTGACGAAGGATGTTGGATGTCTGCCATTTGGAAAGAACATCCAATCCTGCACCGGAAACGGAACAGATATATTTGAAATATTAATTAATATTATTTTAAATGCGTGCATCGAGCGCAAAGTGATTCCAGCTCACAGATTATTAGGAGAGTTCATCGAGCGCACATTTGCAGGTATAAAGACGGTATCTTCAATTCCTGTAACCTAACCATGCCTAAATTAGGCTTTTTTGTGTGGAAAATTCAAAATATACAATTTTTTCAATTATTTTGAACCTGATACCAAAAATGCACGCAAAAATAATTTTTTCTACCAATTTTTGTTCAATATATCAAATAATATTGAACATTTACTCATTTTGGAAAATCTTTGCTGATTCGACACAGGTAGTGTGCGATGCACGTGCGCTCTTCGCACTTCACCATTTTTTTTAATTACCTTTATCATATTAAGATGAAATAAATTCCTTACCCCGTTCAAATATGAGTAGTCCAAATTAAAATTATGAAAATCTACGGATTTAGCATCAAAAACGTGGGGGACTCATTTCCTTTGTTTTTTCGGGTCAAGAAATTGATTAAAACAAGTTTTATTTAAATCTGGTCAAAATTGAGAGAGTCATCTTGGAATATTTTTGTTCAAAGGGTTTCAAAGAAAAATTTTCTGGATGTATGAATAGCAGATATAAACTGTATCTTATTTCAAAAAATATGAGAGTTAGTAAGTTTTACAAAGAGCAGTTAAACTATACGGATAAATAGTAAAAGTATTTTTTACATTTCCAGAATCAAAGTAAAGAATTCTAAAAAAACGTCGATTTTGAAAAAAAGGCTGGTTATGAATCGGATCCTTTTTGCATAACTAGATACCTTGAAAAATCGGGTGTCGGGTGGCATAGGTATTAACTAAATTTTCATAATTGCATCCAAGAGCATCCTAAAATACTGAAAATACTTATTTTATCACCAACTCTAATGTAACTTTTCTACAATCTTTAAACACATAGTAAAATACGCTTGTTATAGATTAATATATACGTTTAAATTTGAGAAAATACACAATATTCGCGATAACATACAAAATGTGAAATTTTGTAACCTAGTGTTAGAGATCCTTCCGTGGCCATTTCCTATTCCATGGGCTCAATACACAAACCTTCTGCTGGATTCACAGAGTTCCATAAATATTGATTTACATTAATTGAAACCAGTAAATCCTTTTTATACTGAACTCATGCTACAGTTACAATTTCGAATTCTCACAATTCTGCCAGATCCACCTTATTTCTCAAAATTAAATAGTATCGAGACCACCTTCCATTAGAGAATTGCTTGATACCGTAAGTAGAGTACAAAAAAATAACAGGTAATAGCAACAACTGTAAACAACTATAGAATAAATAAACTGTTAAATCTGTTCTTTATATTCCTCTCGATCAGAGCCTTATACAGGTCTGGATTCAGAAAATTCTACAAAGGAAGTTCTGTTCAAATGTTTTTCATAATAATACACTTATCTACAAATTTCTCTTGTTCTATTGACAAGCGGATGTCGAACTGTTGTCTTATAAACACAAAATAATAGTGTCCGTTATTTGTTCACTTTATATCACCGCAAATTTATATTTTGTCGATAACTGTGACAATTCAAAACTCGCAAATTCCATTGTGTAGCTGTGAATTATTTCTTCGGTAATTATGATTGCAGTTTAGTCCCAGTTAGACCCATGAGACGCAAAAACGTGCCGTGATTTATACTTTTTGGACTAAGACATATTTTTGTGAAGGGATTTGAGAAGGAAGAATGCAGTGTTCTACCTCAACTTCACATTTTTTGAATAATTTGAAAAACGAATAGAACCAAATAGGAGACGATTATTTTTCATAATTGTTACAGAGGTTGCCAAATGTCATTTCGACAGGTCCTCATCCTCGTTCACGTCGCAGTTTCGCGCGTAGAGTCCTTTCTCTCCACTGAGATCTATGGGAGATGTTTAGGGTCTCATATATAGCCTCTTGGCTATACCCTCTTGTCTTCTTGGTCTGGACGTCTTAATGTGTGTGTATTTCGCTACCTTGGGTAAAACCTTTCGAATCTTCCTGGGCAGGTAAAGATCTAATCCGATTTAGTCCTTTGCCTTCTTTACAGCTATTCCTGATGTATAACTCGGCATTTGCTAATTAAGTGCACAGTTATCGTATCGGGGTTGACTCTGAAAACCTATAATTCTGGGAGAAATTTGTTTGTACTTTTTTTTTTGTTTTCCGAGTTTTTTATTTTTTTGGTGTGGGCTTTTGTATTTATTTGTATTTTTGATAATTTCTTACTAACCTAACTAAACCTATCGATCCAGTTGTGTTCCCGTGTTTTATATAATCCTCTCTGGTGTACCTGATGATTTCTCTTAATTCTTCGTTAGAAGGTGTTGCCAGCTCCTCGGATAGCTTTTCCACCCTGTCGTCCATGATGTCCATACTCTTTGAGGTCCCGTTTCTGTATAGTTCCTCGCTTCTTGTCCAGTAGACATTTAATGCTTGTTTCAGCGTTATGTTTTGTTGAACCTGTAGTTTTTTCCTGTTCGATTTGCATTTGTCCCCATGCAACTGAGGTACAACCTGTACAAAGATAGCAAAAATGAATTTTCAATCGATTGGTCAACAAAAAGGTTCTTTTCGTTTAACTCGATAAAATGTATGGCTTAGGAGATTCTTAGATCGTTGTACTTGAGAGGAAAACCGTTCGCCATAAAGAGACATTCTGAAGAAAGATATCATAAATTGCAATTATTCATTGAAAATACTTGGAAGATATTGAAATACAAATGAACATATTTAATTAAACTGCTTACTGTCCAACATCGTGTTACTTACATAGAGAAAAAATGTCGTAAAATTTAGTTGGCTAGCCTACAACTTCTCAAATGGCACCTTGGACTTCTGTACACTTCCGGTATATATGGAAGATATTTATTTGAACTAGGAAGACCATTCGTCATGTACAGTACGATCTCGAATTGTCTTTTTGCAGAATAATGTATTTTTTTAAAGGCGTCGGATAATTTCTGATTAAAGATTGGTTAATTTCATCCAATTTTACTTAAAGAAGATCTGTATTGAGAGTTTGTTCAGGTTTCAGCACAAAGAACAATTTCGCATATTTTCTCCCAAACATACACACATATCGATTCTGTATGATGTCGTTAAAGCAAAACCGTTGCATCGTACTTCAGATACATTATAATAGGACCCCAACAACTCACTTATTTTCCAAATCTACTGCAGATTCCGTTAGAAGTTCGATAAAGGTTACTTAAGGGTGATTGAGAGTTCTTTTATTGTTTGACATTGATTTGTATTCACTACTGTCCTTATTATGTAGTTGTACATATAATGTTTTTCGTCTTCGTTATCAATAGGAAACGAAACAGACGAAAATTACCGGATTTGAAATCGAAAACCATCTTTGGCGTTTACGTCTAATGCACCATGTTTGTGGACAAAATCAAATGTTCTCTTCTGGTATTTGTCTTGTTATTTCACCCAAAAGTGCAAGCAAGTTCCAGTATTTAATTATTTTTGAGTAAATCAATCTCAAGTTTTTCCACGATCTAGTCTCCATATGATATGAAATAAATACACTCTACCTTTATACAGGGTCATTCACTGGAACCGCATGTTTTTGAAGTGTGTTGTACAAGCCCATGGTGAGAGGGGCACGTGACTGGTATCTAAAGTTTCTTTTGTTCGTAGCATTTACATTTCAGTCATTGAGATGGAGCCGTGAACGCTAGACTAACGCTTGTACGCGTATGACTGTTTTGTGCGAAATGACGAATCCGTAACTTCTGTTCAACAGTTCAGCTCAATATCCATCGTAATGCAATTGTTCCTTCTCGTAACACAATATTGCGATGGGTAAACAACCTTCGAACAAGTGGATAAATATTGAAGAAAATACCACCGGGTACCCAACGAACTGCTAGCACTCCGGAGAACATTGAACAAGTAAAGGAAGCCTTTGTCAGAAGCCCACGCCGCTCTATTCAGCAGCACTTCAAATGAGTAAAAGTACGCTAAGACGAATTCTGCATACAGATCTAAATTTCCATCCTTACAAGATAGCCGTCGTGCAACAGTTAAAAGAACAAGATTCCCAGCAGCTATTACAATTTTCTCGACAAATGCTTACCATTTTTGAGAAACTGAGATTTTGATATTGTTAATGAGTGATGAAAACTATTTTCGGCTTCGTAAACAAACAAAATTGCCGGGCAGAAAGAAACCCACATCAACTTCTCGAGAGACCACTTCATAACCCAAAGGTAACTGTCTAGTCTGAAGTAGGAGTAGGAAAGGTTGGTCTTGTTGACCAAATTTTTTTGAAGAAAATGACGCTGCCGTAACAGCTGATCGTTACATTTCAATGTTGAATACGTTTTTCATCCCGGGACGGATCGTTTCCAGATTTGGCCACATTACTTGGCCCCCTCGTTTCCCCGACTTGAGTAGTTGTGAGTTTTTCTGTGGGTTTTCTGAAATCGCGTGTTTACAACAATAAGCCGCGTATTAAGGACCTAAAGATCGCAATTCGTCGACACGTCAACCAGATTGATGTAGACATGCTGCAACGAATCAAGGACAATTTCCGTCAAAGGCTACAACAATGTATTGCCCAAAATTGATATCACTTGCCGAATGTAATTCTTCGTGAGTAAGTAACAAATGCTCCGATTTAACAAGTGTTTCAGTTCCAATAAAACTTTATTAAAGTAAATAATCAAATTTGATTATTTCAGAAACATCCGGTTCCCATGAATGACCCTGTATTTATACCTGATCCTAACAGGGTCGAACTATATATAGTCCTAACGCCTCTGTCTGTGTCAGTTCATTTCGAGTCATTAATTAGTGTGTATTAAAATCAAATAAATTTTCCAAAATTCAAATTTCCCATATAACCTATTGTCTTAAATTAACCACAATTGGGTCTTATCAAATTTTTGTAGTGGAAGTATCTGTTAAAATTGTGAAAAATACTATACACAATGAGTTGACAAATAATAATATATCGATATGCGATCCACAATATTTTTTCGTGCTTATTTTTATGTTGATATCTTCTATTAGATTATATGTGAAATTTTTTCAAAAAAATGTGTCAGAAATCTATAAAAAAGCCATAGAAATGAAAGTAGAACAAATATAGTTGCTTGGATTTTGTTCTAAAAATCCTGAAAACTCCTAAAAAAGTTAGTGTAGGCAGATTTTAACATTTTCACTGCTCATAGCTTGCGTTAGTTTTGATATAAACTTACCAATTTCTATTTGTAAATAATTTACAAGATATTTTGTGATATTATCTTTGAATAGATATTTTTCAAGTGCACTAGAAATATTTACATATTATATTTCATATCTCTTTTGTAGTTTTGTATATACTTGTTGGTGTCAGTTTAACATGCCTCGGCAGCGCTGGTTATTAGTAGCACACCACAAAAACAATGTTAAGTTAAATACAGGACTGTTACAAAATCTATTACAATGCATAAATTAAATTATATTTTCTTATACAGCTTGGTGATTTTAAGAAACTCCACGATTTTCCTTATTTACGTCGGGCAGTTAAGTGTTTCCTTGAGGTTGGTTTTCATATCAAACTGTTGATATGCGGTAGAATATTCTCTGCAGTCGGTGAGGATGTGCTTAACAGTCACAGGAACTTAATAAGCTCGGCAGACAGGACGACATTCTAATGACATCAAATAGTCGTGAGTAAGTTTCGTGTGGTTAATGCGAAGTCTTCTTATTGTCACAGCTTCTCTCCTATGAGAACTCTGTAAACTCTTAGCAGTATAGTTTCATTGGAGCCCCATTGAAGGTGGCTAAGGGTTTTAATTATGTTCAGCCTCTCTAGGAAAATGCAGTTTACATCATGAATATGGTGAATCCAGTTGGGTCGAGAATCAAAAGTCATACCAAGGATTTTGCATTAATTCACAATAGGTAGAGGGGAGTTATCAAAGAAAATTTTAGGTGATTGGGAGAATTTTATCAACATGGATTTGTTTTAGGGAAAATGATAATCCTAGGTAGAGGTATCTCTCTTGTAGTAGATTTATTGCGTTTTGGAGCAATTGGCATATAGAGGGGAGGTATTTACCATGGCATATTCGACATATTTTATGGGAGATTGGAAGTTGTCACATAGCTCATTTATTGTGAGGATAAATAAAGTAGAGCTTAATACTGAACCTTGAGGGATGCCAATATTTTGTGGATGAGGAAAGGAGAGCTTACCGTTTGCGGAAACCCTGGAAATTCTATCAGTTAGGAAATTATGGATGAATGATAATATGTTAATATGTTACCATGTAGATTGTATTGAGTAAGTTTATTCAGTATTGCACTTCTGGATATAGTGTCAAAAGCGCCTTCAATGTCGAGAATAGTTGCAATGACATCCTGATGGTTATTTAATGCAGAGGAGATATTTGTTTGCAAGAAAACAAGGTTGTGCGTCAGGAATAAGTTTGTATTTTTCAAGGAACCATTGGAGTCTTGTATTGATTATACTTTCAAGGAGTTTGCAAGTAGTGCAAGTGAGTGAGATTGGACGGAAAGACTTAGGGAATGATGTGGATTTACCTGCTTTTTTAATTGGAATGATTATAGAGTTGCGCCATGCATCAGGGAACTGGTGAGTATTACAAATAATGTTATAGATGTCATGGAGCTTGGAGAGGATGAGTCGGATAGTTTTTTGAGGAATATATACAGGACATCATCAGGACTGGCAGCAGAATTTTTGCAGGACGATAGCGCGAATTTCAGTTAATTTAAATCAATAGGGACATTGACAGGCGCAATATCGAGAGGATTTAGCTGGAGTGTAGAGGAGAGCTGAATATGAGAGTTATGAAAATCGTATGCCGGATTATGGATGCTGAAATTTTCTTCAAAGTGTTGTGCGAGTGTGTCAGAGATTTTTTGGCAGTCGCTGATAAGCAGATCGTTAGATAATAAAGAAGGAATTTTGATATTAGTTTTTTTGCCTTGGATTTGTGCAATTTTTTTCCAAACTTGACTGGGGTTTGTATTGTAAGTAAAGGATGAAGTATAATGTTGCCAAGCAGATCTCTTACTTTGCTTGACAATAAATTTAGCTTTACCTTTAAGCCTTTTATGTACAATAAGATTTTCTTGTGTTTTGTGACGTCTAAACCTATTAAAAGCATATTTTGATTCACGTATGGCATTTGCACAATCCTGACTTCATCAAGGAACAGCCCTGCATGCCGAGGAAAAGACCGTTTTACCAATGTGAGTCTCGGCAGCCGTAAGTATGCTCTTAGTGAACATATCTAGCGTATCTTTTATATTCGTAGAAATGATCAAAGATGATAAGTATACTTCGGAGAGTGAGGTAAACTCAGGCCAGTTTGCATTTTTTATTTGCCAGAAGCTTTGGAAACTTGCCAAGAAAGAGAAAGTCCAATTTTAGGGTTACAGAAGGTGAAAGTGAGTTTTGGATCCAGTATTTAACAGACAGATACCATTTGAATTTATAACTTTTTCTATTGTGCGAGTTTGGTTGGTGTCCCACATAGTGTAATGTGCATTAAAGTCTCCAACAAGAATGTATGGTTGGGGAAGCTGTGGAATGTATATACTGCAAATGGTAAGTTTATTGGGGCACCAGGTAGTGACAGCTACTACTTCAAGGTTTGCTGATAATGGGAGGTGAGATGAGTATATATCGCTGGATACAAATATTGAAGTACCGTCTCTGGCTCTTATGCAGTTGGTACGGATGTAATGATATCCTTCAAAGTTTCTCAAATTGCGTTTAAGATCAATTTTGAAGTTGATTTCTTGGAGACAAAGGAAGTCATGTTTGTGGGAGGAAATGATTTTCTGAATTCTTTCTAGTCGAGGATAAAATCCATCGCAGTTACTCTGTATCAGGCAGAATGTATTTGATTAGGAAAAAGGGATAGAGTATTTACTGAGATAATGTCGATGAGTCAGTGGTATTCTCATCATTAGGGGAATACCACTGAGGGAGGAATTTTTTGCTCGGGATTAAGTTTAAAGTTAATTCTATTGATTAGACGTGTAATACGGGTTTTTAAAGATCTTTCTTTTATACTAGGATAAATTAAGGATAAATCCTTCGGAAGAAGGGTTGTGTCGGAATCAAATTTGTTGGCTTCGGGGAGGGAGTCATTGATGCCATACGTGTTCAGATTTTTTGGTCTTCTTTTTCGCAGGGTTTCTGGAACTGGATGTTGAAAATTCGGGGGAGGGATAGGATCTGGTTAATTTCTTTTTTGGTTAATTTCTTTTTTTTTTGTCAGCGACCATGCTGGCGTGAAGATTAATTTTTCCAGAGCTTTTTGTAAAAGCGGGATTTTGCCGGCCTAAAAAAGCCTTCCGCCGATTTAAACAATTTTGTAATATAAAATTGTTAATTAACTTCTAATAAGAAGTTGATATGAATTCCCTTCATTAGAAAAGAAGGAACCTAGTATTGGATATAGAACCTTTATTGGGATTTAAAACTTTAATTTAGAATTAATGTCTAACCTCAACTTGTGGAACGACCTAGTCCGGGACAACTTACCGAATGAACCTCTACTTCTTAACCACATTCCACGGATATGGTTCTATTTGTATTTTCCTGAAAAGTAAGGAACCCTTATGTTTTGTTAAAGGTCAAATCAACCATTATTTTTTTGTCGTACAATTTACTCCATTGTTTTTATTTACACTTCATAATAATCAATTACAAAATTTCAATTTTTTTTACCATAATCTCGATATAATATATGTATTAGACTAATTTTTATGGTCCACACTTAAAATTTGCACATTACTGTAAACCAACTAAACTGATGAGTTGGTATTTTAACCTTGGGTTTTTTATAATTTCAAATTTCTAATACAATTAGTGTGTTCTTATTAATAAATTGAAAAATTTCTTTTATATGTCGAAATCTGTATCAACGCATACAGCTTAGTATTGTAATCATAAATGAGAACTTACTAAGTTTCTCAAAATTTCCTTTTTTTAATAATCAAATCTAATCTAATGAAATCAAAATGATAATAATTGTTAATTTCTTGGTCAAGATTGCTTGGAATCTTTTTTTAAATATAAATCATAGCGCTTTGTCTTAACGATTAGCTTTATTCCTAAAGATATCTAATCCTATTTCTTTATCTTTCTCCGTTTAGGTTAATAAATTGAGTGGTGCCCCATTTGAGAATTTGAAAACATATTAAAATTTTTGAACATCATAAACACTACAAAATTTTGCAACGAACACTGACAACACACATTTGCATGATGAGCTTAGCCGGAGCCCACAATGTGACCTTTTATGTTACAAGAACTAAAAACTTATGGAATAACCCATTGATCTTTACATATTTTTATGGAAATTGAAAGTATCAGTAAAAGTACTTAATTTAGAAGTAACCTTAATCACTTTAAGTACACATGAATAGACGGATTAAGTAGATATATTTTTTAGCAGTTAATAACTGTCGTACTGATTCATTGTTTACGTAAAAAATAATTTTACATCTACCACATATATTTTCAACGGTATATAAGAACAAGAGATTTCTCTACATACTTGACGTTTACTGATTAAGTTCCTCTCATGTTTTTACTCCAGCACTTTTTTCGAATGAAAATCTAAGACGAAATGTGGGAACATGACCAGTAGCACAGAAATGTTCGGCTTGATTAAGGTCGTTTCGCAGGGCATTCCATTTGATGACGACAATATGTATCGCGGCCTCGGACCATCAGGCTGTTCAACCATCGGCGAAACGGCCAATGGTTTATGCTTAGTTAATCGCGATCGGTCGATTGTTTTTCAAGCTGGGGTCCCTTGATGGATAGACTGGGAACAAAAACGAGTCACATGTTGAAATTAGAAGACCGGGAAGGGAGGTTTGTCCCGCGCCGAACTATGCTTTGATAAAAGCCGACTATGAGTTGGAATGATGATAGTGCGGCTACAACTTTAACGAAAAACTTACTGTCAAAATATATAGTTTTTATACTTAATTCTTGCTGATTATTTTATGCAATAGGTACTAAAAAAATTATTATTCTTAAATATGATTATGATGAATGTTCTTAATAACACGTGAACTAATTTCGTTCGGGGTTCTATAGACATAAGATTTTATCGTCAAATAACATTATATAATAATAAAGTTTCATCATTGAATTTTACACTAAAAGATACTCCTTGTAAAACTCGATAATAACTATTCGGAATATTTTGATTAGACAATTATAAAATGATAAAGTTATTAATTAAACGAAAGATCAAGAATTTAAAATCATGACTTGAATCTACCTTCTACCTCTGTAGTATAGATTTTTTCCCTAAAATACTGTGTAGTCCAAAGGATTAAAATCATAAAATCGAATAGGCTGATGAATCGGAGCTTCTGCTCATCTACTAATGCATTAATTCGGTTAATGGTTAATGAACACCTCTTATGAAAGTACGGTGGAGCTCCACCTTTGCTCATTTAGCATTAAATTTTCTAATAACTGGAATTAGTGCTTGTTTGAAAGATCCAGGTACACATCTTCAATCAAATTTCTAGGTAGAATGTGATAACCTATTAATTTGTTACCTAAATTTACTTCCCAAACATAAATTTGATTGATTGGAATGTAATACCCTTTTCACTTGTGTATTCTCACCAAAGCCGCGGACATTTTTGTTGGTGAACATACGCAGTGCGTTTTCAAAAGTCTTTAGACATACGTCAGTGTCAAATCTCAAAGTTTCAACTTGTTGCTTTGGTTGATTTTGTTATAGTAGAGCTCGAACAACCACTCGGTCAAGTTGTTTCAAAGATCAACACCAACACGAATCAAAAAAAGAATGGAGGTTGTTTATGGTGACTTTTGTCCATCATTTTCAAGTTGTTTCGCTGGGGATGAGAATCCTTAGAAGATGACTCAGCTCTGTGACGTTGATTACTCCAGAAAACATTAATGTTAGTGGATGTGATCGTAGCATAAAAACAAAAGAAATCATAGCACCGACCAGCATTTCTAAAACAAATGCTCTGAGATCTTACATGAGCATTTAAGTATGATCAAAATTAGGTGTCTAGAGTAGTCAAGTGCGTCGATTAGAATATCGTGAGCGATTTTTAGAGCTTTTTCGCGAGAACTGAGAAAGTGTAATTATATCAATTGCAACGGGTGATGAAACTATGTTGTTTTATTATGATCCAGAAGATATTCCATGGTGGGGCATCGGAAAAAAGAGCCAAAGTAGCGTACAAGGTACAAGATAAGTATAAAAAAAGTTATAGATAAAAAATTTTGGGTCTGCCATTGATTTGAGAGATTCAAGAAAGAAAGACGCTGAAGTGTGCACCTTCTTCATGAAAATACTCCAATCTACACTACTTCTTCTTTCTTTAATAGATATAGAGCACTCACCACTATATGATCTGATCTCGTCCAACGAATTCCGAATCATTTGGTAAAAGATTTAACAGCAACGATGAAATTAAACAATTATGATTATGAAATTACAATAAAAAAACTTGGAGTAGAAGATTTCTGTTGGAATCTCCGTTATTTGAGGCACTAGAGGATTGAGACTGCGTTGTTGCCAGATTAAGCAACGTCGAATCCCATCGTACACTTACTTGAAGCATGTTGTCTCTGCACTCCGTTGAATGATACGACAATTTGAAGGTCGGTGTAGGGATTAAATAGGAAGGATTCAACGAAATATCGTGTTAGTTGAGCGGAGACGATTTCCGTGTAAAACAGTGAGACTCACAGTATTTGATATTTTATTTCATGTCATTTGAAATCACAGACACTAATCGAATTGAGATAAATAATCTCATTGATTGAACACAATTTGGTTTCTAGATCTTATAGGGAAAAATTCATTCAAGGTAATATTATTAGAGTATACACCTGAGTTGCTTATAAGTATACAAGTGTATCGCTACTTCAAAATAACACACAAAAATATATAAATAGTGTACTTGACATAATGGTAGACGACTCAAACAAAGGAGGTAATTAGGAAGAAGAAAGATACACGTGAGTGATATCGGGTGAGCGCAGCAATAGGAAACTATGAAAAATAAAAAGAACAGAGTAAAAAAGTAAAATATATGGTAGTCGAAGCAAAGAAGACATTCTAGAAAATCATATCGTTCCGTTTGGGCCATTTATTGGTGATGATTTTCGTTTAATGCATGATAATGCTAGACTATACGTTGCGGTAGATGTTCTAAATCACCTAAACGAAGTAGGAATTCATACCCTGGACTGGCCACCAGAAAGTCCAGATATGAATCCTATCGAGCATGTCTGGGACATTTTAAGAAGTGATACAGCACCTAATTGAAAGCATTCCGGGAGAATGTTAGCAACAATTACATCCACCAAATACATGCTACTAGCGTTTTAAAAATAGTAACATTATTGTTTAGAATGCAAGTTTCATTTTTAGGAAAATTTGGTTTTATTGCAATGTTTTTATTTTTATTTTTTTACTCATTTCAGATCATCAAAAATTACTACACATTTCTTATTATTCCGTCAGAATGATTGAAAAGAAGTTAAACGATAGCAATATTAATTTATATTTAGTAAACAAAAAAATATTTTCAAAAAGCGGGGTGGTTCGTTATTTTTAACCACGAGTGTATTGTGCCATATACAGATAGTTTTAACTCGTCGTGGGACAGTCTATATAAGCACTTATCTGATATTTCCAGCTCATAAATATACTATTTCCATTTCTTTTTTTTCAAATTTAACTACTCTATATAAGAAAATCTGTATAGTCTCATAAACATCCACTTTAGATATCTGAATTCATTAAACAAAAACATATTTTCAGAAATCGGGGTGGTGCGTTATTTTTGACCACGTGCGTATATACTTTTTTTGTGTGTACGATTCAAAAATATATTAATAGGGTATTTTCTAGCCATAATACACTCTATTTATACTCAAAATCGTCTTATACAAATCACGTGGATTATGCGACAAAACAACCGACATCGAAATAAATACTAGCTATTTACGTTACTTTTTGAACATACTTTATTATAAACAAACGTGTCAAGATTGATACATTTTGTTTTTTTATTAAATGACGATGACATGAAGGTAACATTTTTCCCTATTGATGAACTTACACTTGAAAAATATTTCTTCTGAAATCCATCGCAGCCACTACTGCATTGTGAAACTAATACACATGTACTTCTTCTTTGAAATTGTAACTGTGTGAATTTATTTCATATCAAATTTATATCCATTCGTGAGTCGAGTGATCAATCAATTCCTAGAAATTAAACAAGAATAGAGAGCTACGGTACACGAAATCAGAACCGGCTTTAAATTTCTTAGGTAAACAAGAAGAAATTGAAATACTTTACATTTAATGGTACAGTCGATAAAAGATAATACGTACATCCATATAAATCAACTAAACGCTAAACTAAAAGCATAGCAAGGTCATATCGTATCTCCAAAACAGTCAGAAGAAATATTTGAACAACTAAGCTGCTCTGTTAATAGCGTGAAAATGAGGTGATTAACACATAAATAATATGCTGGTGATATACTGAGTATTTAGAAAAAAAAATGGTGACATAAGAATTGGAAAGAAAAATATTTTGATTTGCTGAAATAACAAATTTGGTATGATTAAATTGGAATCGGTTTTATACAGAGTGAGCCTCAATTATCCCGGAAACGGCTTGTACGATTTTTATAAATTTTATTGGCCACCTTGTATATTTTGTGTTGCTAGAAATATGATTATTTTTCACGTGATATTCTCTATATTTAAATGCCATAATTACGGAGTTATAGCTACAGTTACTGTATTTCCACCGGTTACAATGAATATTGTACATTTAGATGGCTACAATAGAATGAACTCGTTTAATTGGAATATTCTTTAATAATTTATGTGCTAATACAAATTTGGTAACAAGGTCTAGTGTCAGTAAATTAGTAAAGAGGTCAACGAAACTGGTGCAATAAAATATTTATCCAAATCATGGCGTAGAAAACAACAACGACTAAATCTTTGAATATTTGTGTCATGTTAGAAGTATATCCACATTTGTGAATGAGAAAAATTACGAATTTTAGAAAACGATTTCAGCAGATGCTCAAAATGTTTGTCCATTTACTTCAATACAACAAATCCATGCGATTTTTAAAACTTTGCAATACATTTTACAATATCCCTGATTCTTCTTATCTCTGTAGTAATCCTATATTCTAAATCCCGAATATTGGCAGGTTTTATTTTATGAACAATGTTTTTTAAGTGACTCCACAGAAAATAGACTAGGATTCATATCGGGTGATCGCGGGAGCCATTCGACTAAAACCACGCCACCCAATCCATCTTCTGGGAATCACTACTTAGGTATTGCCTCACCACACACGCATACTGAAGTGGGGCACCATCTTGTAGTTAAATATTGTCGTTTGGGATATTGTTATTGTACGAAAATTTCGAGTATGAAGTTTTTTTCAAATCTAACTGGAAATACTTACTTGGATTTGAAAATATCCGAGCAAACTTAGGTATAATACAATTTTGCAATAAATCTAAATAGGCCGGACCATTTAAGTTACCCTTAAAGAGAAAGGACCAATTATTTTCCGCCTATTATTCAATTTTTCGGGTTATTAGAAGACGCATCCAACGAGGATTGTTACGTGACCAGTATCTACAATTATGCCGATTTACGTTTCCATTAAAACAAAAAATGGTCTCAGCATAAAACATAACATTACTCAAAAAATTTGGATAGTTTAGATTTTTCCACCATTAGGTCTTCACGTCATCTGACAACTCTTGAACCAACGTTCTTTCGTATGGATGGAATTTATTATTACGTAAAATTTTCATCACGCATGTTTGCGAAAAATCCCAGTCCATGTCTGGTATAATGTCGTCTTCTAACAGGACACAAACATCTAAAAATTTGTTTGATGCAGTTTTTGTGCGCCCTGATTTGGATAAATCTTTTACTGAACCAGTTAAACTTTTTTACTAATTTACTGTAAATCTTGTTAAGGAATTTCGATTAGGACATAACTTATTAAAATTATCACACTTTGTTATTGCTGTCGACAAGCCGTTTCCGAGATAATTGGGGCGTTCTATATATAAAACGCACTCAGTATAAAGATTTCAAAGCTCATTTCATGCATTTTCTGGAAAACTATGCTTTTCTAGGGAAAATAGTGAATAGCAAAGTTGTAGCATAAAAAATTCCCAACAACTTTTGTCCGAAATTTTTTTTTTGAATAACGCATATTTTCGCCGAGAGAGGGCGCGAAAACTTTTAATAAATCAGTTTTTCCGATTTTCCGGGAAAACGATGATTTCGCACAATTTTTGTCTGCCGGCCCTCTAGCGGCTGGGGAAAATTTCTCTGAAACAGCGAGTTTTCGTCTAATTTGAGTGGACTATTGATGGAGATTATTATTAAACGGTTTATAAAAATGATGTGAAATTGGGATGGTGAAAAATACAATATTTTTAGAATAAATTAACTTTTTTGTCATACCGAACTTGTATATTTAGCTTGGATATGAACTAAGAGGTTTACTGAAACTTTGTCGTCTGTTCTTACTGACAGTTTTTGTAAGTTGAACTTGGAATACTTCTTATTGATATTTTAAGTAAAAATTCTTCTGTATTGACAAGATAATATTTAATAACAAGTTTTTTTCGTAAGATTAAGAAGCTGTCATTAGAAACCGTCGAAGTATATAACAAACATCAACTAGTATGAATATAATATTACGAGAGCATACAATATTCCATCTATAGGAAAAACGACATTCGGTTGTGGAGATTGATGTTTTATTTATCCTTAATGTGTGTTGAAATTTATTCCATGTATAAAATTAGTGAGTCAATAAGATGAAATATTGCAGAGCAATTATGAGATAGAAAATGACATTATAATTATTGTACGATTGACAAGGTTTTGTAAATATCTACATTCCTTCCTATATGTTATTTTATGTGATGAAAGAAATAGTTTATCAATAATATCTAATAATAATGATACTATCGTAATAACTTGATAATAATTGAAGGTGTATAGTGTATAGTAGATACTTTACTTTCACTTTTATCTATTTACGTAGTGCGGTCCATAACTTCTTGGACTCGTAGAGTGCAAAAATACTCAGGCACGCGTCTAAACAAGTTTTATACAAAGTTCCAACTTGCTACTTTATAATAGTAGTCAAGTCAAGTTGTTTCGAAAAATGCCTCAAATTTAGTTTCCCACTAGATTTTTGACTAGAGAAGGATTACAACAACACAAATCAAAAACAGAATGGAGGCTATTTACCGTAAAATGTGTCCTCAAACAATATTGATTCATTGGAAGTGTTCTAAGTAACCAGAGCTTGAAAACGAAAGAAATGGTATCAGCCCGTTATTTCCAAAACAAGGATATAAGGATCCTACATAAGGCGTAGCAAAATCAGCCGTGGTGTGCGCTTATTTCATTCTAATGTTCCAGTGCAAACTGCTCCGCTTTCCAAGGATTCTATACAGGAATGTGGCTACACACATATTAACAGCAACGATGAAATTAAACAGGTGGTGTAGAAATTTTGACTCTAAAGTCTCTACCCGAGTTCAAGATATATCAAATGAGATTCCGGTATGTTTCAACAAAGGAATCCAACTACAAGTGCCCCAAGTGCATATATATATATATATATATATATATATATATAAATTTTCTTTGTGGGATTGTGGCAAACTTAACCCATTCAATACGGCAGCCATTTTGACAGATTATCACTGAGTACGGGGCTATTTGATAAACCTTTGGTTTTAGAAAAAATGATTGAAAAATTCGATAATCAAGCGGGTGCGTCTCAGCACGTGCTCCGTCAGTGGTAAAGAGATCAGATCAACTTTTTAGCGGACAACCTAACTTCGTGACTTACCTTGTAACTAATTCGTTGTTGGTTCTAATTCCGAGAAATTAAACTAACAATAAAAAAAATCAAAACGACATTTTAAAAAAATGTAATTGTGTATATTAATGACGTTAACGATTACTTAGAATCATATACATATTTCCCTTTTTTTATTGTCAATCAAATAAAATTGTTGTAGGAATATAATAAATAAACAACCTTTTACATTTTTTTATAAAATGTTTATTATATGTACAATTTTTCAAAAACTTACTTATTTACTAAAATTATCATAAGAAAATTTATATAAATTAGATTAAAATTATATTCACAATTAAGAGTAGACTTATTTACTAAAATTAATATAAGAAAATTTATATAAATTCAATTAAAATTATATTTATATTTATGTATTACAATTACAACTCCATATTTTTATGATAGTTTAGGAAACAGTCAACTAAGCACAAGGAGGGTTTATTTGAACAGGCCGGCCAGGGTTTTTTTGAGAGATGTGCATGATTATATCGTATTATAACTTCTAAAAGTCGATTAAAAAATGAACGAAAATACACTATCAAAAATATAGAAACGATATTGTTTTTGAAAGTTGGGATGGGATAAAGTGAAATCAGAAAAAATAAAAACAGAATGTTTTATGGAGAAATATATCCCAAAATTTGAAGAATAACTAAAAAAAAACAAAACAAAGAATTAAAAATGATGATAATTTCAAAAATGTTCTCAAAAATAAATGTTTGGTCCAATTTACTATAATCTTTATATACAACAAGTTTTTTATCAAAAATAATTTTATAAAATAGACTGAACGAAATGTTGGAATTAAATATTTTTAATTAGAAAAAATATCAATTTATGTTAACGATTTAGTTATTTAGTTGTCATATTTGATTTTCAGCATGATTTTACTCATATACAGGTATAATTTAAAAATTAATATCTATAACAAAAGTAAAATCTACGAAAAATGTGTTTCACTTAACTGAAATTCAATTTAAAAATAATCACACTTTCACTTGTCCGATTTTAAGACTTTAAACGTATTGTACGCTGTTTCTTCGAGAATCACTGGAGTACAAAACTGAATCCTTTGGTTATAACGGATAGTTTGGTGTCGAGTTGTGAAGCGAAGGGAAACGAGCGCGTCGGCACGCTCTCCGTCTTTGGTGAAGGGAAAGGAGCACGCGCACCGTCAGTGGGTAAGGAATCGAAGAGCGCGCCGCCACGCTCTCCGTATTGAACAAAGTGTACTGACTCTAATATATTTCCGAGCTTTCGATTACTTATGAATTCAGCACCTGGGTCTGGAATTATGGTGAAGTACAATGAAAAAAATATGTATACAAGTATAAAAAACATTGAATTCGTCAATTTCAAAAATAAAATTGACATTTAGATAGAAATATTAAGGTTATTGATCATAGTTGTTATAGAAATCGTTGTTTCATTAGTTATTATGAATGGCATTAAATTTTGATGGGTTAGAGTAAGCTGGGTTGCTTTGAATGTTGCTGAATATTGATTGGTTGTCTAATAAATGACATTTAATTTTGATAGGTTAAGTCTTTATGGATGGAACTGCATATATATTGGTTCTATTATGAATGACATTGAATTCTTTTAAGGTTAGGTCATTATAAGTGTAGTTAGATAAAGTTAGTTGGTTGTTAATTTGTTTCTAAAAATAGATGTTTTTTGTAGCGTTTCTCAGTTGTCAAACATCCTGAATAGCAATATTGAAATGGAATCAGAATAGAAATAAGTTATTTCACTCATTATTATAAAAGTCATAATTTATAAGAAGTGACCTGAAATAAAGACAGATAAAATAAAGATAAATTATCACGAAAAACATAAAAATAGATTTAAGAGGTAAAGAGTGGAAGAAAATAATTAATCAATATTTCGAAAATGTATTCTGTCGTTCTCCAAAGAAGAAAACGACTACTTTCCTGGCTAATGCCTCGACGATTATTGAATTACATCTGCTCTGAAGAGCGTCATGTTAATCAACCTTTTTGTCGATACTAACATCCTCAATGACTCGCAATTGCAAGGAGAGGTTTGTAGCCACAGACTAGTTTCGACGTTATTACGTCTCATCAGAGTGCTATAAAAACTCTCGTTCTGGCTTAAGACCCCAACTGAAGACAACGACAAAGAGCGTCGCTATGGACTAGACTAGACATATCGCCACTGTTTCATTAGAGCAATGTAGAACTCTCGATTCTGAATGGATCGACATTTATGTGCCAGAAGTGTTCGAAACAATCAAGAAATCATTCTCTATAATCACAATGCGAGCTCTAACATATAAATTCAAATGAAAACATTTTTGAACAGTTAATGGTATGAAAAAAATACTTCGACAAATAGTTCAACGCATGCAAAACAGTATTGAGCATATTTTGAAAAATAATAAAGTCAAACCCAATTATAAATATTTGTTTTTATTTGTCTATTTCAAAACTTGAGTAGCAACGCTTGAAGGGGGAATTACTATATTCACATTCCATGAAGAAATTTTCTTTTTCTCTACTTCCCGCAGAATTTATTCTTGGATTTTTATTAATTTATTTTTGGGTGCAATTATTAACAGCTTTGACCGGTTCTGTAAGATCATTTTATTATCAAAAATTGAGAGATATTGGGATTGACTGCTGGAAAATGTATGAAGCAATGTTTCAATACTCCAAGAAATGTTGTTTTCAAGTCTTCAAACTTAAGTGAATATTTTATACTTTTTATAAACGAGTATCGTAAACTTCACGCATTTTTAGAAGAAAAAGTCCTTCCAAATAGGGAGGTAAACAATATAGGGAGCACAAAAATAATAGTTATGTGTAGAATAGGTAGAAAAGTGACTCATGACAGTCGAGGTCTTATGCCGGGTTTCCACCGAGCGGACCAAAAACACGAACTATCTATTTGAACAGATATGTTCAATGAACAGTTTTGTTTTAAAATTGCTTCAGCACTGTTGGGTCACCAATGAACTCTCTGTTTACACCAGTTATGAACAGAAATCAATAAAAATTAAATTAGATTTTATTCAGTTTATTCAGTTATCAAAGACGTCAGAAAATATATTGCTAGTTTAGTTTCAAGAGCTAGAGCTAGCTAAAACGAATAAAACTCAAACTTTGTGGTCTAAATATTCGTTTTCAGTATTTTGATTGTTTCATGATTATTTCAAATTATTTTTGGAAGAGATTACATCATTTCATCATCATTGTTTCGAGACATTACATAACGAAATGTAATTAGGAATATGAATTCTGTCAAAGAGATTGAGATTGACTAGTCGTTAAATTTAGAAGCCAGTAAAGGAAAATATAGTTTTTCAGTTTTCATTTTTATAATCATCTTTAATATTGCGTGCCAAAGTTACAAAATATTTGTGAAACGTCTAGTGGAAAATATTTGTTTTTATTATACTCTATCGACTATGAAGTCACATAAAATTTAAAGGTATGCGCAAAAGGTATGCGAGATGCAGTTGTCATAAAATCAATACCCAACACAGAAGTGAGGGCATCCAAGTCACACCCATACAATCCTAATACATCGTTCTGAGTCCTTTTCTAGAGACTGACAGCAACCGGGCTACGATTTCAAGAATAGACTAGTAAGAGAGAGAAAAAAGTTGGAAAAAAATATGTTAATTAACTATAAGAAATAAAATTATAAGCAGGGGCGGAACTGCAATTGAAAAATATAACTATTCAATTAATATTTCCATTTTTAAATCGAATGAAAACAGGAAATTGGATAATCAGAATAACAAGTTACTTATATTGGCGAAAATCACGAGTCACTAGATGGCCCTGAATTTGGCTTCTATATCAGTAAAGAACAATACAATCTATAAGGGTGATTGATGCTGTTTAGTTTATTTTTGTATTTTTAGTGATTTTGAAGGATTCTCTTTATTTTCGTAATTTCTGTTATTTCCTAAACGTGTTTGTGTATTTATAACAAAAAGTTGTGTTTAAGAGACAGTCTAAAATGACCAAAATTGAAATAACCCTTTATAAAATCATGGAATATACTGGAGTCAGAAGCAGATCATCAGAGGGAAATATAGTATTTTGTGGCCTAGAAGGAACAATTTCAAAAACCATTAAAGGTTTGTGTCTACAGACGTCAGGTCTAACTTCGCAGCCTCATGAGAAAAAAAAATTAATTTGAATGATGTAGTTAAAGATTGGAAATGCATTTGTTCATGTAACTATGGGATGAAGAGACCTAAATATCTATATGAAGCTACCAAAAAGGTGCCAAAGAATTTTATTGGTCACCAGAATTTTTTTTGAAATTTGCCAAGAGAGCAAAATTTAAATAATTATTGCAAGAATTTGAATTGGTCATTTTAATTTGTGTCCATTCATATATTATTATATTATTATTAAATTAAATTTTAAAAAAATTATGCATTAAGAGTGGGTAACATAAACTCCACAATCATTGTGGGTAAGTATTGGATAGACTAGCTATTTAAGATCATTTATGGATTGATAGATGGAGACATTAGTTTTAAATTTAGATCTTTTCAAGGTACACTTTGTCCAAGGTACAACAATCTCCCCTACATTTGTAACACTACAACTTTGACCACGTTCTTATAGTCCAGTCATTTAAGCTTAAATTAGGTAAAAATCTCGAAAAACGAGATACCCAGCTGTAAGTCTGTAAATACTTGTATATTGACACCCTTAAAGTTGTCTCAAAACCTACATATGATAGGGTGTAGGCAACTATTAAATTTCAAGGTCAAAGGTCACAAAAATCGGTTTTTTGACCTTTTTTTGTAAATATCCCATTTCCTATTGGTTATTTGCTATTTATATTCTCTATCAATATTGTAGAATACAAAATTCTCCAGAAATTTTGTATACTCGACTAAAAATTTTGATAATCATCCTAATTCCAAAATACATATTTTATTTCTGTACGCATTAAGTGGTTGTGACACAACTTCTGCGCTTTATAAAAAGGGAAAAAGAATCATTTTCAGAAGTTTTTGAGAAACTGACAAGTTTGGATAAACTAGCTGCAGTATTTGAGGAAGAAAATTGTTCAGCCCAGAGATTATTAGGGAGTGGAACTCAAACCTTTTTGGCTGTCTATAGTGCTCCGAAATCTGTGAAAAGTCTCGATCATCTTCGTTATATGCATTTCGTCAAGTCTACAAAACTTAATAAACCTGTACAGCTCTCAAATATTCCACGAACAAGTGCAGCTGCTTATCAACATTTCAAACGTGTATATTATCAAGTTCAAACTTGGTTAGGGCATGATTTTTAACCCCAGGCGTGGGGTTAAAGTAGTACCTGCACTTTGCAATCAGCTTCAGGAGAGTAGAGGAAACACTAGAAAAAGATGTTCACAGGAAAAAATCAGTGAGTTACTGGAAGAAACTACAAGGGTGAAGAAAAGCAGAGATACTCCTAGGAACCTAAAGCAAAAAATTACATTTCAATGTATAGTAAAGTGCAACTTAATTATAATTGGAAAAACTAAGTTTTGACATGGTCAAAATTGATACATTGAATATGTAATGCAAAACAGTTCGTCTTCTGGTTCCGTAAATTTGTCAATATTTCATAACTTAACAAAAAAAATATCTAAAATTCAAAAACGCAGCTCTAAGCTCATATTGGCTTGTAATAACCGGAATATTACTCGGCGGTCACCACGAAACGATTGCTGCGTATCGACTTCCACCCCGCTCTCACACTTTAAAAAAATATATCTGTTAAATTTCCCTTTATAATCCTTTTTGGTTTCATAATATTTCGAGATTCTAGTTTTCTCAAAATAAAACCATCTCTTACTTCATTATCTGAGTGCGTCTTCGGTGACAATTTTGACATGTATTCGTCCGAATCATGATTCAGTATATTTGCAAATATTCTAATATATTGAAAAAAACAACATGGATATAGGTTATGTAAAAAGCTAGAGATAGATAATAGGGGCGGAAATATCTGTACGAATAGGAAAACACACAAAGAGGGTTATGCGAGGAACGATTAATATTTCATAAATACATACGGCACTCATACTAAAAAAAAGTCAGTAAACATCTAACAAACCGTCAGTCAATATAGACACAATTTCTTCGAAGTATTCCTGCGACAATCTGCGATAAGCTGTGGCGTGGCTGGGTGAGATTCATTTAATTTATAAATTTATTAAAATAAATAGAAATATGGCGTTCTTCAGACTATGGGCAGATTAAGAAAATGAAATTGCACAGTGTAGTGTGAATAAAGACAGGTATGAACTTAATAAAAAAGATTTAGGTAAACAAATACAACAAGTTATTTTAGACATATTCGAATGTTAAAAAAAGGAAAATATTCAGCAATGTGTTGTCAGCATGTGGTTTTAAGCACAAAAACTGAATAAACGGATGGCAATAACTGAATCGTCAAGAATAGTTCGATGGCGACAAGATTATTTGCGTCAGATAAAAGACTAGCGAAGTTCTAATAGACCAATGGGTTACAAAAAGGGCTCGGTTCATGTCTGGTACCCTGTTTAAACTGAACGCCCTTTTATTTTACTCGTCTTTTTACGTTTTATAATTTAATATTGAGTTGCAGGAATAGCTATACACCAGCAGACCCGACGTTGTCCTGTACACACATCTTAAATTTAATAATTTCAAATATTTATGTATAAACTTCAACTGGACGGATTTGATTTGATTTTTATTAAAAAATTAATACAATATCTAATGACATTACGTATATGGTTTTCATAATTCGACCAAGAAACAGCGTGTGAATATGTGTATACTACGAGTTAAATGTAGAGGCTGTGTGAATAAAAAATTAAATTTGTTTCAAATAAAGCTGAAACTCAAACTATTTTATAACATGAATATTTATCAAATTGTACCAAAACTTGTAGAATTTAAGCCACAAATCTTCATTGTTTAACCTTGTGACTTATTAATATCGTAAACATTTCAAATGTATAGGTGAATCTGAATGAATAACTGGGATCCGTGGTACAAGTATAATTTTACCTAAAAATAATTTGTAGGTTAGGATATTTGTTGATAAATTGATAAATTCGCATGTAAATTATGTAAAATACTCACTTGCACACTAAATTTGCAGACTTCAAAATTCTTCACACTAATTACATCTTTCTGTAATAATTGAATCAATTTATTTCAACAAAATAATAACACGAAGTAACAAAATAATTTCCTGGACTTAATCGCTGTGCCAGCTGTCGGTACAAACTGGAATTATAATAAAATATTCTTGAATATTCGGTAATGCGATCTTAGCGCAGTATGTCGGATCTAATGTGAAGCATTTCAAGATCAACAATAATTTATTATTAATTAAATAAATAAATCCATTGGACCCTTTCTCTCTCTGTGAACCTAAGTTAAATTTCAATAACATTAGTATAATGTTATATTTGGATGTTCCAATTCTAATTTCCTTTAATAAAATTGGGCAGCGACGTTACTGGACGGCAGATTGTCAAACGAAGAGGCTTACGGAAAACAGCGAAAGAAAAGCAACAATTGTCACTAGATTTAATTCTTGGTAAAACAACCAAGACGGCTTTGTCTTTGGTTTAATTCAATGCCAATACAATAGGATATCAAAACAGAACGCAAAAACAACCAATAAAAACGATGTGATTGAAACTTGTTGCGAATACCATTAAAAGGTTTATATAATACCTTCTGAGTGCTGATCAGCATGAGGAATAACAAATTAATTGTTTGGTTACTTGAAAAACTATTTTAATATTTGTTTAATATAGTCATTTAATGCGATTGTGACACCGTAATTATAATTCTGAATACCGTCAATGTTATGAAAAATGAAGCGTATTCTTTCAATACTAAATGAAAATTAAAATTATAAAATCGTTCTTGTTTTTTGAACCTTACTTTACAAATTGGTGTAATTTCATATTAGTGCAGGTCAGGCGTTTGGCACTAATCACGATTGACAATTAAGCTTTTTATCAACGTTGCAGCTCGTGGCGACAAGCCTCAATCACCACGCGCCGAGCGCAGGTGGCTCTGTTCTGGCGCATTAGTTTACTATCTGCCATTTGTTCATAAATTGTTTAATCAATTGCGATTTTAACAAAACGTACCAGTTTTTCGCAAAAACGCTAGGCATATTTGGATTCAGCGGCTCAAAATACATAAGAATGCCTTGGCATTAAGATTTCACACGGCAGCATTGACCGCTGCCGGACTAATATATTCCATCGTATGTATAATAAAATTAAAACTGGTTTAACTACACAAAACACGAAATAATCATATTTATAATTGAAAGGGTGAGAGCCCAAAGGGTCGAAGTGCCATTATTTGCATTTGGAGATATTAGAAGTCAAAGTTAGTTCTTCATACTTTTCGAAAATTTTTGCTAAATGCTGTATGTTTTCATAAAAATGTCACTTGGACCCCATCGGTTTGACATTTGTCTCATAAGAACAATTTTGTATTATCAAATAAACTTTCTTTCAATACACAACAAAAAGTGATACAGCATATTTAAACCTCATAGTTGGTTTAAATTCTTTATGTGTTGCTTCTTCTTTAACATTTTCTTTCATCCGTGAAATAAAAGCCAAGAGCTGAATAAGATTTTACCACTTTGCATATGCTATTTTCAAAGGGGCTGCATAAAGACGTTTGTTTAAATTATCCAGAGATAAATTTGGTCTAACTGCTTTAAGTGAAGAGATACATGAACTTATGATGGTAATCAAAGTCGAGAAAGTCGTTTTATATACCTGAAAGTTTTTGGTCCTTCCAATGTTCTGGAATAAAAATGCTTAATGTCTGTTTTTTAGCAAACGAACGGTCGCATTTCATATAGGAATGTACTACTTAAGAGTAGTAACTTGTAATCAAAAACATAAACTATTTAGCAATCTAGTAACAAATTGGTCACTGTGGCAAATTAGTTCTTCGACAATTGGTGCCACATTTTTTGTGAACTGAAACAAAGAAAATAAATTTAGATAATGTTGTTGAAGTATAATGATAATAAATTTTCAAACTGCAATAATAGATAGCGATCCAAGAAACAAACAAATTCATGATAATCACTAAAAAAACGATAATATTGATTTTATTGATGGAGTTGATTTGATTTGATACAAAGTATCAATGATCTGTCTGGAACATAATGAAACAATTAAAAAATGTAATAGCTTTAAAGATTTAGTCGTAAATTTTAATCAAGAAAGGACGGACGACACTGAAGTAAACTCGGAAATAAGCAAGGCAAAATTCTATGGAATACAGAGATAGGCAAACAGAAAAATAAGAACATTTGAAACCAAGAACATAACCACGTTATATATTCGTATAAATCAGACACCTGGCAAAAAAAGAATAAATGGAAAGGAAAATAGAAGCTAAAGAAACGGACGCAATGAGAAGGAAATATAGGACATCAAGATTGGAAAAAGTGACTAATAAGAGAATTAAGGGTGTCATCCCATGTTATGGGCTCAAAAAATCGCTTTTTTTTCATAACTTGCTCTCCTAACATGTTTAGAATACGGTAGTGAAGTGATTTTTGAAGATTCGAAGTCGTTTTTAAGATACAGCAGGTGGTAGAAAGAGCTGTTCGCAGTTGGCCGTTGGGGTCGGGGCCTATTGTGTACCGTCGACTTTATACCTGGCCCCCCTTTTATACATATATACAAGTTTAAACAGAAATTTCAAGAGGAAGAGGAAGGAATACTCTATGGACCAGGCAGATTGAGGGTAAGTTGAGATTTTCATAGTTTTAAATGGACTTGAAACTTTAAACGCGTTATTCTCAAAACTGTAGTTTTTAAACTTTCCTCCATCGTATCTCAAAAACGGCTTGACCGAATGACTTGAAATTTGTAGAGCACACTCAACACATGTAAATGCATGGAATGAACTATTATCGATCGAAAATTTCCAAAATTTCGATTTTTTTATAGCACAAAACAAAAAATAAGCAAAATTCGCAACTTTTATTTCAAATGTCTACCAAAAGTCCAATTTTTTGTATATTCATTTGATATAGTCCATTCCGTGCATTTAGGCTTACAGATTAGAACGTCGTTTTTTTGTTTCAGATCAGCCAATCAACCAGAATCGTGGAGGAAGTGCGAGCTCATTTTCGAGACAGGGTTGTTCAGGACGCTGTAACCCAAGTTCTACACAATAGTTTTAGCTTAAAATTTATATTTATATTTATACTGTCGAAATATATGTTAATAAATGATAATAAACTTAAAGCTCTATCTATTTACTAGTCGTAAAAAAATCCTACAAAATCACTAAAAAATATTCTGTCACATGGGATGACCCCCAAGGAACAAATGGGTGTGGTATGATAGGGCATGTTCACAGAATGATAGAACCAAGATTACCATAGAAAGTACTGAGGTGGATACCACTAGAAAACCGAAAAAGAGAAAGACCAAGGAAGGAATAATTATGTTCCTGAATCGTCTTGATTTTAGGCCTCTTCTGTTATAAAACTAATTTTTCTCAATTTTTGAAAGGCAAATAAAAATTTCACTTCTATGAATCTAAAAATGCTAAAATAAAATTTTATTGAAGTTTATATTTAAAATGCATTAAAAGTTGAATTTTTGGCCTAAGTCTTGGTACAATTGATTATTATTGATACAAGAATTCAAATGATCGACGATGAAACTGGAGTAGGGAATGATGTAATCCCCCAAAATTTCTCGTTTGTCTTATTTCGTCGCTAATCTATCTGCTCCATTGCCAGTTTCTATAAGAACCAACTCTGTTTTTGCTTCCATTCAAATACCCACCCAAACCAACCAGAAACCTTACCATGCAGGCACACACTAATTTCGTCTGAAACGAGAACGGAGCCCCATTGTTCGTCAGTCTAATTAACTTGTTCTATGGCAAATCGTACTTATACGGATATCTTGGTAGTGTGGGGTTAATTTGGGGCCAGTAGAAGTTTCCCTGTGTATTCTCAAAACCGTAATTTTATCAATATTATTTGTTTCAGTTCAACGTTCAACGCCTCCAAGACGCCCACTCCTTATCCCAAGCTGCGGCGGTGGCGAGTTCGAGTAACGGAAGTGCTTCTTCACTCGGTGGTGGCGGTCTCACCGTTCCCGGTAGTCTCGATAGTACTGCGGGACATAGTGGAGTATCGGGGACAGGTGGAGCGCATCCCCTTTACCTACAGGGATCTGCGCATAGTTCGGGAGGATCTGTTAGTTCGGCGGGGGGCGGTTCACCTACTAGTCCACTTAGGCCTGGGAAAGAAGAAGACTGTAGTTTACATGGGAGGAGTAGTACCGAAGGTAATTTTCAATATACCTATCCAGTATCAATATCAATCATATCCACATAGGTATTTTTCTCACTCTGACTGAGAACAAATATTTTCTAATAAATAAGACTACTTTTCCGTAGAAATAATTGCTATCTAGCTGATGATTTTTAAATAACTTCATAAAAACCAAACTAGAAATGTGAAATATGAGTATCTTGCTCGCTATCAGATTGCTCTTCTTTTTCTTCTTCTATTACAACGATTAGGGATAGTGATATCGAGAAACTTACAAATGCATTGAAGATATTTTACTCTAATCTAATCAGTCAATTCAATTTCCAGAAAGGGAATTTAGTGTTGGGACGGTTCATAATTTTTTATATTAAGAAGTATCCAGGGCGGGACAATTTTCATCACAATCAGTCAAACAAAAGAAGTGAAAATAAAGCAAGGAACAAAGTCCTCATACCAGATGTCACCACTATCTAAACTCTTTACGGTGAAAGAAGTAAATACGATATGATTAGAAGCAAGCTTCACTCTAATACAGCCCCAACTTATAACCTCATGACAGAAAAACTAGTCAAAGATCTTCATAGGAAAGGTACAGTCTTGCTAACTATTATCTTTAATGCAACCCTACGTTCAGGATATTTCCCTACCAAAGGAAAGTTTCTCAGATTGCTCTCATCTCTAAACCAAGACAACCTCCTACTAATATCATGACTTATCAGCCTCTTTTTATATTGAGAAAAAAAACTAACGAGGATGATGTTAATAACTGAAACAAATAACATGTTACCAATCCACCAATTTGGATTTAGACAACATAGTACCATCGAACATGTGGCATAGGGAAATGGACACTATGAATGATGCTTTCGAAGGCAAAGCTATTGTGTAGCAGCCTTCATAGATGTGTGCTGATAAGGTTTGGTACCTAGGATTACTTTTTAAACTCAAGAAACAATTTCCAGATACAATATATCTCATATTTGATTCACATTTTCAAGAAACATATCTTATATTAAAAAATAGACGAGAAGCAAGTAAAATTTTTCCAGTAAATTCGGAAGTGCCCCATTCTTCAGACAAGTAGAAATATAACTAGCCGACCATAAAGCAATATTGGCAAACCAGATCTATACCTACAGTAAATAGATAGTGTAGAGTACCTTGACATCCATCTAGACAAAGTAATGTCCTGGAAAATACATATCCTTACTAAAAGAAAACAGCTAGGAATTAAATTCAACAAATACTTCTGGTAACTAGGACGTAAATCCCAATTATTGTTGCAAAATAAATCAGTTTACAAAGTCGCCTTCAAGACAATATGGACCTATGGGGTCTAGTTATGGAAGGGAGCAGCCAAATCTCAACTCGATATTATAAAGAGGTTCCCGTCCAAAGTATTACGTACATCACCAATGCAGCGTGGTTCATACCCAACAATGAACTCTGGAAAGAACTTCAAGTGAATTCTGTCAAATAAGAAATAAGTGCTTTTAGTGAACGTCACTTGAACAGACTTGAAAACCTCCCTACTAAGCTAGCAGTGAAAAAAAAATTTTAAAAAAACTAAACCATTGGACTTACTTTAAAGTTAGTTAAATTGGTTTCTAGATCCACATACAAAATAATTATCACAAAAAAGACAGACAGTAATGATGTCGCTGGATATCAGTTCCAAACATACTCATACTATATAACAATCAATCAACTTGCATATAGTACTTATAGAATTATAAATGTATGTTAGCTATTTACTCGGACTAGACAGCAGAGGTCACTGCAGGGATTTCTTTAAAAGAATAAAAATTCTGAATTTTTCTTCGTTATTAATCTTTGAATCCATTTGCTCAATGCGTAATCATGCTTCTCTAATTTCAGATCGTTGCACGGTTATCCACTACTCTACAATCAGAATTAAATAAAGGCTCAATATTTTTCAATGCAAAAAATGCACAATCACTTGCCAATTGAAATCAAATTTCGCATTCTGCAATAATTTGAGGGCATATTTACTGGAAACTGCCTACTCTGTAAACGACTATTCTAATAATAATATTTAATTCCGGGCATGCTGCATACTGGTTTAATTTTTGCTATTGACTATTTTAATTATTACCTATTACTATTACTCATAATTTAGTTACTCATTGTGGTATTTTTCTGCACGAGATCTGGTTGTTAAATAAGGAGACTACGCGCCTAGAGGGCGCCCTAGACGGGTGGAATAAAAAACGAGTAGTGCGTTGGGTATCATATCTACGCACGTCTCAAAACACGTTTGCGTCACTATCATTGTATTTGTGCAGTAGCGGTTTGAAGCGAACGTGTTTTATTCTCATGCAGGAGCAAAGTATCAATCTCAAATTCGTGTTAAATTGAAAAAAACTTCGACTAAGTGTTATAAATTGTTGCAAGAGGCCTATAGGGACAATTCTCTATTTCGTAAGAGTGTTTTTAAGTGGTGTAAGCACTTTAGTGAAAGCCGAGAGAGCACTGAAGATAACCGCGTCTAGGTCGCCTTGTGACTGTTTCAAATCCGAAAAAAGTGACTAAAATGAACCAAATTGTGTGTGCAGATCGTCGAATGAGCATCCTCATGATTGCCGAGGCTGTAAACGCCAATAAAGAAACGATTAGAGAAATTTTACACGAGGAATTACACATGACAAAAGTCTGTGCGAAGTTTGTGCTAAAAAATCTGACTCCTGACCAAAAGCTCTTGCGTCAACGGATCTATTCAGATTTCCTTGAAAGGTTAGAAAAATATCTGCTTTGAAAGGCACCCGATTTAAGTTAATGGAAGCGGTAATGCAAAAAAAAACGGCAGATCTCCTAAAGGCACTCACCAAAGAAGATTTCCAGCACTGCTTCGATCGGTGGAAAAAACTTGGCGGAAAGGTATGTGGCGGGGTATGAGAGTATATTGAAGAGGAGCATTCGAATGTAGAATAATTTTTATAATAAAACTCTTTTTTCGAAACCAGCCTCGTTATTTAATAGCCAGACCTTGTATATTAAAATTTCATTTTATTTGAATCTTTATTCACTTATTTTTATGTTTGTTTTCTAGTTTTCACAAGCTTTTGTCCACAAATTGTAACAATTTTTGGACAATAGAGCATTTCTCTCTATTTTCAATATAAATACTGCTTGCATGTGGCGATAGGCTGGACTAAAACAAAATCAATTGGAAACTTCAATTTTTTTTTCAACCCAATACAGAATTATTAGTCAATTCTCATTTTCACGCACATATCTGATTAATCGAAGAAAAAGAGAACAATAGGACGCATCCTATTTCATAAAATACGTTTCAGAACGATAGAAATTATTATTAGTTAGTGAACTTCTATTTGGTTGGCGGTCATTTTCACGTTTCATGTTTTTCTGATTGTGAAAACCTGCACCATTTAAAAATATAAGTTAATGAAACATTGTGGAGTAAGTGTGCTGATTTCTAAATGACATATTCAGATGACTCTGTAAACCCAATAATAATCGGAACATACGTTACTTTATAAACACACTATTTATTGTTATATTTATATGAAAATGTTATTGAAGAGAATACGTTTATTTAATAATAAGTTTAGAGAGAATTGAACAACTTATAACATTTAAATTAATTTCAAAGCGGTATAATATTTATTCTGAAGTCAATACACTCTTTCCATCAGATTATAAATAAGCAAAAACAAAAATAAATTACAAAAAAACAAAAAAAAAGAGTATCGGCAATAAAAAGTAGTCATTGAGTTAAAAATATATCGTTAGATATACATCAGTTTTGATAGCAACATCGTTGCAACTTGAAGATCATGAGTTGAACGAATCTTGATTAAAACGATTCAAGATAATAAAGTCGACTAAGTTATGAGGTGCGTCAAATTTCAAGTTTCTTCGACTCCGCGGCATACAGGATGACTTAGATATAGCATAAGCACTCAAATAACCAAAAAAATTAAGTAATTGATAATACTTAGTAATTGAAAAGGAAAGTTTAAACTTGAAGAGGCTCTTTCTAGATGAATAAATCCGTGCTAGTATTTTGAGAAATTTTCGCTTATAAACCGTATAAAATAATTCAACGGTTCTGCTTATTATACTGAAAAACATAAGGTACGAGAAATACCTAGTCCAATGAAGAAAATAGAACAATTTCAGAAAAAATATATTTATTTTTGAACGTAATTTCATTTTAGATACATATACTTTTCACAGCGATGTTATAATAAGAATTGCTCAAGCTGCTCAAAATAGTCTTTATTTACCGACCTCACCTCTTCATTATTGGAATATCTTTGACCACGAAGTCATTTTTTTTAGTGTATGAGGTAGCAATTTAAACTTTAATTCGTTAATTTTTCTCATTGCAATAACGGATGTGTGAGCTGGTTAGGTCTTGAAGAAACAACACGTTCTTCTTTTTGCTTTCTTTGGAGACAATTTTCTCTTCTCACTTCATTGTTTTGATTTTTCTTTTGTATTGGGTGTGAAGTAATGAACAACAATTCATCCTTATTTATGAAACGGTGCAAAAATTCTGTTAAACATTGCCAAACACTATATAGAAATAACTTCATGATGCGCACTTCCAGTCGACGATCATCCAATCCCTCTGGATTTTTCCCAACATTTTTAGAGCCGTCACCTCGTTTGATTGACCACTGCAATGCTGGTCTTCTACTACCTAATATTTTACGGTTCATAACGAAGAAGCAGTCTCATCCAGAGTAGAATCTTGTTCAATTCTTATATTAGTGTTTACAAATTCACGGAAAACGTTCATTATTGATCGCTGTCAATCAAATAATAAACAACGTGGCGTCTTCAAACTTGAAACATATGCTCAATGGATTGTGTTTTCTAATACAGTTGTATTTTATAAGAAACTACCGCCATCTCAGTCACGGCAAGTACTTCTGGGACCATCTTCGTAAAGGCCGCTTGACATGATGCATTACAACGTGCAATGCAATGTAAGACGCAATATTTCTTGATCAGATACGCAGATGAAGATCAGCTGATCGTTTTATGCAATATCTCGCACTTGCAAAATTATTGATTCGTAATAATTGTTATTGCGTGTATGTTGAAATTCTATAGAGAATTCTAATAGCTTTTAGCGTAACAATAAACCTGTCCATCGGGCTCCAAAAACGAGACCAGTTATTCACTGACCACTTTTTTCTTGTTTATTCCACTTAGCTTTGTTATTTTCATTTTTAAAATGACAAGAAAATGTTGATTGATGTGCGAGGTTGAGGATTTGCTTAATTTACTTATAGAATTTTTATTAGGGGCAGCTATAATCCAGTGTTAAGAAACTGACATAATGTCAAACGACGTGAAATATTATTCTATTAAATATTTTGACTTTTGGAAAAATTGCAGGCAATTTCTTGCAAGTTGTCTTGCACTATGTCAAGCGGCCTTAACAATTACAATCTTTGCACTGAGACGACTGGTATTGACAATTTTCTACTGACATTCATACATTGGAAGAAAGAAACAATTCATTTTGTTCTATGGTTAAAACAATTTTCACTATTTGTTTACTGAGGAAGTTATATTTTTCATGGAATAACAAACAACGTGAATATCATTTGGGACAGAATATGAATATTCAACATTCCATTGACCTTACCTGATCTTAAAATGGCATTAACACAAGATGAAACAACCGATTAACGAGAGGACTGCAGCAGCTAGAAGATTTTTCTAGCAATTAAGTCACAGTTAATTATGAAAAAAAAAGTAACAAAATAAGTAGCCAAACGTCAAACCTATATTCGTTTCTAATAAATTCATTGTCAAGAAAAGGTAACGATTGTAGTGAATTAAATATGAGGGTCGAAATTATTGTATGAAAGGGATAAAATCACCTACTTTTTACTTTTAGTTTACAATTTCTGTATAAATATGTTAAGACACCGCAATTCTTAACTAATTAATTCCCAGATCACGAATACATCTGTATTTGAAATCTCGAAAATATATTAGAGCCAGGCTGCTCAACCCAGAAGGAATTTCAAGTGGCCCGCGCAAGTTTGGTGTAAAAATACGCACCAAATTCAAAAATCCCGCGGCGAACATTATGGATCCAGTAGTAGGGTGCATAAATTACATACGTGCAAAAGCTCTTAACAAACGTCAAGTCAGGCTATTATTTGAAGAAGAAATCAGAGAATATGGAGAGTTACAACTGTATTGTGCTGTGCAATGGCTTACAAAGGGCAGTATGTTGAAACATTTCTTTAATTTGCGAGAACAGGTGTCCCAATTTTTAGAGCAGAAAGGGGATTTACCATTCGAAGTTGATTTACTGAAGAATACATCCTGGTTGAGTGATCTTGCATTTCTTGTTGACATTACGAATTATCTCAATATTTTGAATATCAAATTACAGGGTAAAGAGTGTTGGCTTCCAACTATGTTTAATTTGATAAGCGGATTCAAAGCAAAATTTCGAGAGTGAAAAACAAAATGTACAAATTTTTATAAATCCTTTCATAATAAGTTTGACTAAAATAGTTACTTATCCTGCCAATATTCAATTAGAACTTGTTGATCTACAAAATCATGATATGTTGAAAAACCTTTTTGCTAGCAAATTGTTTTCGAAAGCACAAAATTCTTCAGAAGATTCTGCAGATTTCTGGAAATTGGTACCAAAAGGAGAATTTCCAGCAATAACTGACGTGGCGTTACAGTTTTTAAGTAGTTTTGGATCAACATGTATGCAAAAAGGTTTTTTCAGATCTTAATTATCTAAAAAAAAATACAGCACGTCCTTAACTGAGCAACCTATTTGTGACTTGTTGTTACTGTCAACGTCGCGTTGGATTTGTCGCCAAACATAAATAAATTATTAAAAGACAAACAATGGCAAAAATCATATAGGTTGTATAAACAAATTATCTAGATGTAAGTTCAATTTTGTTTCTTTATTTAGATTTTAGAATAAGATACAATTTGTTCTTAATAAACAATAATTCACTTTTATTTTCTTAATAATTAGGTTTTTATTACGTTTGTCCTGAGAGTACTTCAATATATATAAATTTTCTATTATACAATATGTTAAAGTATTTATGCTGCATTAACGAAAAATATTTGAATTGATAAAAAGTAGTAAAAACTATAATATTGGTTTTTTCCGATAAGTGATGGTTTTCACCCCTTAAAAACCATTTTTACACCCTGTGACCATGTAGATCTTGATATGAAGGGTAAGATGAGCTTAATTCTAAATTTTCAGTAAAATCGGAGCTGCATTTAAGAATTCGGGGGTTTAACCCCATTTTGAGCTTGAATAGAGAATAATCATAGTTATCTGGCCTATCTTGGCCCATCATTTCATCAACTTATACTGATAATAATATTACAATTGTTTCTTTTCGGATGCAATAAATTTATCCACAAAACAAATACTAAGTTTACTACAAGTAGTTATTGAACTTGAAATCTTGTCTTACTGGTGAACTTTCTTAATGTTTAATGTTAATATTTAGATAGAATCATTCAAACAATTCTGTGGCTAATTCTCTTCCATTATTTCTAGTTACAATTAATGTTAATAACAAAACAGGTTACCGAGAAACACTTGAATGGTGGAGTAGAATATTAAAAGTTAAATTTTTTCAACAAAAAGTAGCGGCGCGCACTGTTCTTGAATGCGACAGTGCTGATCAAGGTTGAATTGAATATTTTGGGCAAGTTTTTTGTTCTGCATACTTCTCTTTAACTAATTAAGGATGTGGAATGCGTTTATCTGACGAATCTGTCCGAAATACAAAGATGTAATCAGGAATTGCCTGCTTAAGATAAACAATTATAAATTAATTATAATTTTAACCATTTGTCATCTAATTTCTAATTATAAACTATATATATCATACAAGAGAATTATTTAACTCAATTTTTTCAAATTATAAGAATACACTCATAAGAAAATGGACAATGTTTTAGATTATATCGTAGCACTAACTAAGTGGTGTCGATCATCACCAACCAATTCAACCTTAACGGCCAATACTCTTGAAAAATCGGTAGATATCCATGCGGGAGGTCTCGTGGGTCCGTACTTTTCTGAGGATCCAGTGATCGAAAATTTAAGTGGGTAAATAGACAACGATCCATCATTTCGTGCAGGATAGATCTTTGTCTCACTGGTCGGAAATACCTTAATGTTCATTTTGGAGAATGGATAGGCAGATGAGGATTCGTTGATTAGCCAAGGCGGTCATGTGACCTGACACTGTGTGATTTGTTTCTGTGGGGCTTCAAGGATCGCGTTTTTGCAAGAGGATCACGTACCTTTCCCGAACTACGAACTGCAATGGAAGAAGTATTATTGAAGAAGAATTTTTAACCCTTCGCGGACAGCTTGACATGCTTCACCAGATATGCCTCTCTGTTGAGAGAAGTTGCCGTAAATTCATTGATCAAAATGAGCATCAATTTGATCACTTACAGTACTTTTTGGAGTACCTTTTCTAATTAATTTCTTCAAATAAATTCATTTTGAAACTGCAAATTTGACTTGGCCGACCTCTGTATAAGTAGTTTGAATAGGGGCCAATGAAAGCCACTCCTCGGAGGTCTACAGGTGATTGAAGAACAGAGGTTCATGGGCGGAAATATGATCATTGAAGATATTCAGTTGAAGGTAAAGATCATGAACAAGCTGAATAAGGTAAACATTGTCTTATTATTTTCAAGAACGCGAGATAATTGTTTCCATTTTTCTGTAATAATTCCTGGCGTTCGACATCAATTGGGGGAAACTACATCTTTCATAGTTCACCTTGAAAAGAATGTACTAACATGAGATGTTGCCAGGTCTGGGTGACCCCGAGGGAGCCGATCTGGTGAGATAACCACGGCTGACCCCAAAAGTGTCGTAGACTATTATTCAGTTGACGTACCACACCATTCAGCATCAATCTATGGTCATTATAGAAAATTTTGGTGAAAATCTTGAATATGGTTCTTCATCAAGTGTATATAATCCGTCAGCTGTTGACATACGTGTAACTTACGCTGAAGCTATCCTGAATCTCAGCTACAAGGAAGAAAATGAATTTTTTGCTAAAAATGAACTTAGGGCTCATTGAAATAACTAGATAGATAGTAGATAAGCAAAATCGTCATTGATGAGGCACTTAAAATTTTCTTAAAAGAGCTATTACAACTGGTCAAAATTACTTTATGGTACTAACCTAACCATCATAGAGCTACTACTACTCTGAAAGAGCCAATAGTCAACAACTTTCCATCCCCTCAAATAGACGGATTGAAATTGAATGACATGTGTCGTTTTATCGGTTTGCAATGGCCTGCATAACTACCTGATCTAACTGCTTTAGATTTCTGATTTCTGAGGCTTCTTCTTCATCTTCTATTTTCATTTCGGACACTGGCTATCATCATAGCTATTTTAGATTTGGAAATTGTGGCCCTAAATAAGTTAGATGGTATGAAGATAAACGATTTTGGCATGTACCTAGGCCAAGATATTCCTCTCTTTCAATTAGAACTGGTTCATACAATTTTTTTCTGAATTATAAGTTATTTTTGGATATCTCAAGATGTCATCAAAATATTGTTTTCTTCTTCATCTACGTCCATTCCCATTCTTCTCAGAATATCTAAATTGGTAACATGATCTGTCCATATTATTATCTGTTTACTTCGGTAGGTCCACATCTCGAAGCCTTCTCGCTCTCATATACGTTGAGGGTCTAGGTTTCTACACCATATAAGAGGACTGGTAATACATAGCACCTGAGCATCAGTGTTCTCAGTTCCAAGCTCATGTCGCACCCAGCTTCTTGATCCTCACAAACGATTCATGGCTTCTCTCGATTCTAAACCTTATTTTTAAACAGCAATCCACGGAGCTGTCAACACTTATACCCAGGTATAAATGTTGACAGCTCCGGGTGACTCCAGTCACAGTGACTCCAGGTCACTTCCATATGCAGCTGTTCATTGGGCGATTCAGTTTAGTTAACAATCATATATTTGGTCTTCTTAACATTAAGTGTCAGATTATATTTAACTAACTTTGACGACATTATTCAACATATTTTGTAGCATATTTTTGACGAGAAGTGAGTGCCGTCTTATCCTTATTCTGTTGGTTTAGTTTTCAAGAGCTTTGGTAAAGGTTTCCTTTGAATAGACGTTGAAAAAGAGTTTGGTTATTATTTATGTCAATGTTTTTTTGGTTCCAGGGCTTCTATTAATTGTTTGTGTCTTATGAGTAAACTAATAGATGCCAAATTTTTTGTATAATTTAATGATAATTAATGATAAAGTTAGAATGTTAGATGTTAGAATGACTGTATTAGATGAGATTTGGGGAAGGGGAATTAATTTAATGCATAACATAACAGGAATAATAATTTTTTTATGTTGAAGTTCTTATAAAAAATATTATGAGAAGAAAACCAATTGAAATGAAAAATTCAGCAAAATTCCGGAACCGAAAAGAATGTAAAATAATAACAAAAACATCCAAAACAAACGACAAACTATAAAGAAAATAAAAATTAGAAAACGAGGAGTAATCCACCTCAAAAAAAAAGGTTTTAAGCGCCAAAAGTGATAGCCACAATCCCCATAGGATTGGAAGGCTTGATGATGATGATGATGATGATTATTCTATATGGTAACTCGTGATTACAAATCAATTTTTCTTTTACAGATCCACAACCAGGTGTGGACGACGACGACTCCCAGGAAGCTGCTAGTTCTAGGGCTCAGTACGTCTCTGCGAATTGTGTGGTTTTTACGCATTACCAAGGCGATGCGGCCTCCGTAGTTGATGAACACTTTTCTAGAGCTTTAGATAAATCTTCATCACATACCAAGGGTAAGTAAATTATTTTTAAGATATAAAGGAGAATAAATAGTTGATGGAATATAACTTTCTTAGTTAACTCTTTAGCAGAGGTCTTGATCTAACCAATTATTTTCTTAATAATATTTTTCTAGCTACGAATTCTTTTACTTGTATATTATTTTTGAAACATGAACATACTTTTTCAGGGACTAGTGATTATCGGCTATACGCATAATTTTTGATTTTCCTTCATTTCTTCCAGCTTCCAATATTAAGAAAATTTTCCTTTTTTATGTTCTTCGGTAATGGTGATGTGGTATATAGTGGTATACGAGGATTGATCGATATACTATAATCTCTGTTGCATCTCCAAAGAAAGATGGTTCAACCTCTGCAAACCACTGCTTTTCCAACGATTCCATGTTTAAAACGAAGATCGCTCCCCACTTTGTTCTTTGCATGCGCTTCGTAAACAACCGGTAATCATTTGGGGCTGTCTATCTAAGCTATTATGGATCCCTGACTAGGTGCTTTCCTAGCATTTTTCTTTTATAGCCTTACTTAATCTTTGAACTCGATTGGAATGATTTGCATCTATCTTTCCACATCGTTAATTGTCGTTACATCGTTAATTACAAATTGTAGTTAGTGTCTTGATGGTTGATCAATCAACGTATTCACCACATCCGACAACCAAGGACTTTTTCCTGTATTATAACCTGTATTTACAAAGACTTGAGGTCATCCAGGACATGATAATTTTCGTCTGTACTTTAGATATATGATATACAAAACAAGTCTGGTAACTCCATATATGGAAAAGAACTAGTGATGTGTATTAAGTTTAGTTGTTTTGATATAGACGGAGGCTAGAGAAATATATTTGTTAATAAATTACAGATAGATAATTGACAATTTAAAGCATCTTGAACAGTGTGTGTCATATAATAATGGGTCCAATATGGCTAGGACCTATAAATTATACGTTCCAAGTCATCTCAATTTTATCTGACGATAATGGATTGTAGAAATTTATAATTTACAAAAATAAAATTGGAACTGGACCCAATGATTGTGCAAAATCAGCACATTGTTTATCAACAATTTGGAAAAGGAAAAAAAATTAACAGTGACTATTACTACACAATATTGAACCGATTGAACAAAGAACTCACATTCTTATACACAGAAAAAAACTCTTTCGCCACAGTAGGACAAGTCGAAAAAATCGATGGTTAAATGGTTTTTAGACCTAACCTCTTAAGGAAATTATTTGTTGGATAAAACGGGATTTGATCAAAATAAAACTGTTCTTCTTTTGTAAATTATAGTTCGATATGTCATAAGTTATAAGTAATTTGTAGAATAATGAATTGATTTTTGTCTAAAGAAATCACCACAGGCGAATAGGGTGGATGTTCAGTGACTGTTGTATTGTGTCAAGATGCAACCTTAACTAGCGATTATTGATTGACTCAAGAACTGCAAGTAAATCTTTTGTAGTGTATCAATATACTGTAGCTATACGTTCCTGATAGACCTTTTCGCTATTATTGGTATTATTGAATCTTCGTGAATCCACACACAGCACTCCTGGTGGGTAGGAATACCATAAAATGGTATTCCCCTTGCGAAAACTCCATCAAACTGAAATAGAGAGATTTGTGAACTATTGGAGCCAATCAAAAACTGTGAGTGGATCAGATTGGTCTTAAGAGGTTAGGTTAGGTTAGGTTAGGTTAGGTTAGGGGTTAGGTTAGGTTAGGTTAGGTTAGGTTAGGTTAGGGGTTAGGTTGGGTTAGGTTAGGTTAGTTAACTGAAATAGAATGATTTGTGAACTATTGGAACCAATCAAAAACAGTGAGTCCTACGGAAGAGTGGATACTGCACAAGACAATTGTCTAGTACCCATACTGGGAATAAGAGAACGAGATAGAGAGAGAGAGAGAGAACTATTACCGAAATGTCGATATCAAACATACGGAGGAAAATATCATGAGACAGATGATAGAATGTACGAAAAAATATGATGCGATAGGAAAAAATATCATAAAATAGAAAAGTAAAGAAGAAACTGGAGATAAATATCAATAGACTAAAAATAGTAATTACGACTTGAAGAAATGCGAAAGCGGTTTCTGGTAGAATGCGGGTTACAAAGAGAGGAAAAACTTTTAGTCGGCTGATGCTCCGGAGGAAAAATTAACCCTACTACTCGGACATCCTGAGGAGAAGTATCATAGCACACACTTCCTAAGATTCCGTATAAAAAGGTTAGTTTAACTTAGCTTAGAAGGTTAGTTTGGCTCAGATTAGGTTAGGTTTTCGTAGTTTCTTATTTCTCTAGCATTATCTTCACCCCATCACACTTCATATACGTAGTTTCATCGATACTAATACGAAGCTTTGACGCTCTTTGTTCTGAGTACCATATGGAGCTCAGGAGATTTTTTCCTCCACAACAACCTACTAATATCAATTTAATTTTCTACCTACGTTTTAGTGTTTAAACAATGCGGCAATCATTTTTGCATGTACTTTTAATTTGTCAAAGATATTCAAGTTGTTGATGAAAGACGTAGTGTTTTACATTTAAGGACGATGCACAAACAATTTCTGATTCCGAGAATACTATACGATAGACAAGAGATATTACAAATTACAAGCGGTAATGTGATTAAAGAGACTCTAAGAGAGAAAAAAAAATAGAAAAGATAGAAAGACCTGAAGAAGTAGCCGCTGCTTGGAGTAATTTAAGCCCGATAGCCATCTCTCGAGACCAGTATATTAAAAAGCGAGAGAGAGAGGGCATGAAATATTTTTACATCTGATGGATTTATGAAAGTAATTACGGTAGTGAAATGACATAAATAAGGAATGATTTATTGAAAACGACTGAGGCACATAAGCGTACATTGTAATCCATTGTACATATGAATAAAAATAAATAAACACGTTTAAACACTAAAATATTATTTCTAATATGTTTTGAAAATGGGTTCCAAATAAGGCAAATAATTGCATTGTTTTATTATTGAATAAAATTTCAATTTTTTCTATACTTTTGGTGTATCAAAAATTGCATCGATTGACCAACGTACAGAGGTGGTTAGTACATTTGCCCTGCAGTGCTACAGAGCTCCAAAAAAAATGAGGATTAAAACATGTGAAAAAAATTGATAAAAGTCGACCAGTTGAATAATTCAGTTATCTTCGGATTCATGCTGTTATAGTTATTCGTAAGGAATACACGAACATGCTCTACACGCTCTTTCGATGATCTACACGTTATAGTCTCCACGTTTTAAGAGAGTAGCGTAATTAAGTGAGGAAGTTCGCTGCTTTCAATCTAACGCAATGTCCAGTACGGTGGGCAGATGCCAAAGAAATAAGTTTTTCTCGCCACTTTTCCAAATGTCTAGTTTTTTAGGACGATTTGTACTGATTATATATATATATATATATATATATATATATATATATATATATATATATATATATATATATATAGTTTAGATGTTGGATATTACATAAATATATTAATCAATAGATCACATACACCATTAGAATGGAAATCTGTTTTAACGACAAAAAAAAACATTTTCATTTACAATGGTACTCAACTTTATGGAATAAAACTATAAATTTCACTCAAATTGCTTTGGTCTTTTTTATCATTGCCAGCTTTTTATTTCCTATGTATGTGAACCATTTCTAAAAATTATCTTTTTCTTATATTTTATTTTGTTTCACGAGGTTTTGAATCATAATTGAAGGTACTTTTTTTTCATGGTTTGTTTATGCAGCTTTATTTTTTATCGTATTGATGACTTTTGAATCTATTTTCTAAATACTGAGATGTGTGCCCTATGTAAACAACTTGATTTACAAAATTACTTCTTTGGCTTTTGTTGGTCTTTGTTGTACCATATTTTCTTCTCATGTTCACTGCCCAATCCTTAAATTATCGCCTAATCTTCCGCTGTCCGATTTCCATCTAATTGATACTTTATATCAATGCAAAAATCCATAAATGCTTTGCATTCAATTTATTTACTGTAAACGGTTTTTTGTATGTTTTTTTCTATAACTTCATTAATATTCTCGTCAGAGAATAGTTTAGTGAACTATTTGGATGATGCATTGTGTTGGGGAGTTTGCCTTGGTAGTATCGGTAAAACATAGGCAGGTGCGTGACCTTTCTTCTATGCTCTAAGCTGTCCAATTTTCTGGTCAACTCTTGATCGCCTATCAGTCGAAATGCTGTTTTCTGTATTGAGTCGAGCATCTTCAGGGAAAGCTTGGGAGCCGAGCTCCAAATGTACGAGCAATATTCTGGATAATGAAGATAGACGAATCTGTGCCTTGTATAGGATAATAATTGCGGGGTATATGGCTCTCAAAGAGGGCTCCAAGCTATTGTGAAGCTGCCTTGGCTAAATGGGTCTTGTGACTATGCCAGGACATATTACTTCCAACCTCAACACCCAAGAGGCGAATTTGCAGTGACTGTAATATTTTATGTCCATTTGAGTTATGAATTTCCAATCATTGACCTAAATACAAAGCTAAACCTAAAAATCAACAAAAATAAATTTTCATACTCTATTCAATCCTCTGAGGAGTGGTAAAAATGCAAAAATCTTTTCTAGGTCGGACGTTATGTTGTAAGAGCAACGATCTGTCCAAATTTCCTAATTTTGACTTCGGTGCGTTGATGAATCAGTCAGTCTGTTAGGTCATGATTATTTTACATATATTAAGATGATTTCTCTGATTCATTTCACGTTCATAAAGGTTAAAAAGCAGAAAATCTCATAATTTTCAAACTATTCTGCATACTATAAATACGCGAAACTATTTTTTAAGTTCATAAAAAACTAAACAAAAAATCTGATTGAGATTTCCAAAAGGATATTTCAAGATAATTTCAAGACTATTTATTAACAGCAACACAGAAGCATTTAGACTGAAAATCGAGAAGTATAAACTCATAAATACTAATAAAAACCTATATATATAAAGTGAAAAAGCTACTATGGTATCATTTTCAATGTTGGTAACCCGAAATTTATTCATAAGAGTAAATATTTATGTTGTGTCATCATTTGAGACATTTTAAAATGATCATTAATTAAAAAACGTTCTAAAAATCCCCAAACAGCGACCAGAGCACATGTCTCCTCACCAACGGCGCGCATTAAATAATTTATAAAGGAAATAAATAAATTCTTTAGAACAAAAACTTATTATTTCTTTATCTTATTTTTCTGCTATTGATTAATGGATCTTTGCAATCACTTCTGACCATTTTATCTTGTCTCTGGTGGTATCAATTAATTCTCCCATGGTTCTTATTCCAATCCAATCCAAGTTTTGATATTGTGGAGCCACGACATCCTCTTTCTGCCCAATCACCCTTTTTCCCCTATCTTTCCTTCTATAAAGATTTAAAGCAGTTGGTACTTCTAGTTCCGTTTTACTATGTTTTGTGTCCAGCAATTCACTTTTTTTTCCTAGTCTTCTCAGAATTTCTCCGTTAATTTTTCTTGACCCCCATGGAACTCCCAAAATTCCATGTCTCAAATGCCTCCAATCTGTTCTTGGGGTTAACTTCCAGTATCCAGCCTTCCACATCGCACATAGCACGGAACATACGTATTGTGAATCTTATTCTATGGTTGAGGTCAAAGTCAGAATTCGTAAAGACGTTTTTGAATTGCATCAATGAGCTCTTTGCTTTTTCTATCCTGCACTTTATCTCTACGTCTGATGACCAGTCTTCAAATAACCAATTTCCCAGATAGTTAAATTCTATCACCCTCTCAATCTCTTTGCTGTTGTTTAATAGTTTCATGTGTCTATTCCAACTATGCCCAGGAGCCTTTAGAGGTAATTCATGTTATCTGCTATCAGGACTGTGTCATCGGTGTATTGTATGTTTTTGACCCTCGTGCCATTTATTTTGATGATTAATTGTTCACCCGAATAAAGGTTAAACAGGAGTGTGGAAAGGACATATCCCTGCCTAAAATATCCAAGGATTTTCTGGACTTTTGAAAGTTTGTTGTCAATTCTAGCTGCAGCTGCTTTGTTTCAATACAAGTTTGAACGACTATCTGATGTGGCAATTTATCTCTACGTCTGATGACCAGTCTTCAGATAACTAAGTTCCCAGATAGTTAAATTCTTTCACCCGTTCAATCTCTTTGCTGTTGAATGATATTTTGGACCTCATCTAATTTGCCGGTGACTATTAGAAATTTTTTATGTTAAGCCGACTGTGTATTCCAACTATATCCAGGAGCCTTTTGAGGTCAATCATGCTGTTATCCATGTGCCATTTACTTTGATGCCTAATTGTTGACCCTCGAGTGCTTCTTGTTTTCGAAATAAAACGTCGGAGGATTTTCTGAACTTTTGAAACTTCGTTGTCAACTCTAACAGCAGCTGCTTTCTTTCAAGTTTTCAATATAGCGTATATCTTTCTGGTCTATGTCAAGTCGCCTCAGTATTTGAACGAGGATATTTTGATACACTTTTTCAAAAGCTTTTTCGTAATCTATAAAACACATACTGTGGTAAAATAAATTCCCAATTATTACACCAAATACTGTCCTATTAAGATTGTATATTACATGGTGTTAAAAGAAAAAAATGATAAATAGGTATACAAATATTTAAATTAAAAAACATCATCAACAGAATTGAAGAAAAAATTCAGAAAAAAAATAGGTTCAGAACGAGTCACGTAGAAATGATGTTAGATGCAGAAGAAATAAACTAGATGCAGGAAAAAGATTGATATGAAGTGGTAGAGGAAAATAGAGACAACGAACTTTACTATTAGAAACTCACCAACAATGAGAAAACTGAAATATAGTGTAGCGTTTATGATAATTGAGAGGCTAGCATTTTTTCAACAAATGAATCCATGTAATATTGACAAGAAGTAAATTCGTCTCAATATCATTGAAGTTAGAAAATATCTCTTTTTATTATCAATCTAGTCTCGTTTAATTTTGTTAGTATACTTTATCTAATCTTAGCTGAAGGACTATAAAAAGTATGAAGCTCCAATTACAAAACTTATGCGGGTTTCAAAGAAACGCTTATAATACCCAATCCCAAACCAAAGGTATTAAATTTTAGCATTTACTCCAAAATAAATTTAACATCGTACATTTTGGAGTAGATTCTAATATAGTTTATGCACTTCAAGATGGTATGCGGGATTTTTCCGGCAGTTTTTGAGCGCGCATATCAAGATATTTTGAATAATTACAGAAAAATAAATATAATAAAAAGTTTCCGGAAAATAGGTTTGCCAGACCCGACAAAAAAGTGGCTTGTGTAATTTTTTCCTAAAAGCCAATAAAATATACTGTTGAATACATTTCAGTGACCCCGACTCCTGGACTAAAAAATGCACTCGTTCTTAGAAAAAATCATTTTTTCTATCAATTTTTGTTCAATATTTTATAAAATATTCAACATTTGCTCATTTAGGAAAATCTTAGATGTTGCTGATCGTATGTTTGCCTAGGACTCACTTCGACAGATCAAATTTTCTTGTACGCTCGTCGAACGATCCTTCGAAGTGTGCTCTAGATGCACGAAATGTTTTCTAAATGTGCCTGTGCGCTCGATGCACGCGCGCTGAATGCACTCCAGCCATCCATTCAAGATCAGTTCTCGAACGTTTCTGTATTTAAATAAAACGAAAAGTCAAAATCGTTTGTGAGTTTTTCCGAGGCAAAATCTTCATTAATAATGATGACGGATATCGAAATATTCTTCTTCAACTTTTTACTTCTCAAACCTTTTTGTCTTTTGCTTGACGATTTACCTTGATATCAGATCTCTTTTGATAGAAAGTCAGTTCAAAATTACAAGTAACTTGATACTGACAATTTGTGTATTTATATTAATCAATAGATCACCTACATCATGAATATCAAAATAGAAACCTGTTTTAACTAGAAAACTTAATTTTTTTGCAGTTGTTACATTTCAAACAGAGGTAGAATGCATCAATTAAATTATTCTTAACAAATTATTCATGAACAAAAACTTAAGTTAAAGTACAAGAACTTAGTGATACGTGGTCTTAAAAGATTCAAACCAAGGGAACTAGATTTAATTGAAATATAAAAACTGACAGTTATAACTTGTCCAAGTTGTCATAAAAACTTGTCAAAATGAGGCACGTAGAAACGATGTTAGCAGACGGAATATACCGGATGCAGCGAAAAGATTGCTGAAGTTGTAGAAGGACAACGAACTTTACGATTAGAAACTCACAATGAGAAAATAAAAGGTTAAGAAAAAATAATAAATTTTCAGTTTTAAAGACATTTTTAATAAAAATAATGAGTTCTATCTACGTCTCTTCTGAATATGAAGTAGATTTAACGTAACGATATATTGGAATTGGGATTAAAATATTATTTCTATCTATAATCATCTACAAGCTACTAAAGTTTTAATAATATATAAACAAAGTGATAGAAGAAGATTCTGAAGAACTTTGTAATTTATATAGTTAAGGATCATTTTAATCATAAGTGGATCAAATTAAAGAAAAAAAACGTGAATACTACTGATTAAATTGATTGTTCATAGTAATTGGTTAACTTATAAAACATTTAATACTCTTTATACATAAACTAGCATCGAATACCAGGATTCAGAGAAAATATGTCTTTCTTCCTTAGCGACATCTCGAGAGAACATTTATCACCAGAAGTTGGTGGAGTGTGGGAATCGGGAGCCCGATCGCCGGCGAATTCAAAGGATAATCGACAATATAAAACTGAAGTTAACATTCAGAAATAAAAAATAATCAGATAGCATTTTATATAAATCACCAACTCTTCGAGTAAAGACAACGTTCCTGCCGAGTAGAGATGGCCGTGTGGTAACTATTCACTAAACAGTTAAATGGAACGTATTGAAATTTATTATTTATTCATTGGAATTGGCGTTCATATCGTTTTTAAAATCTAAGTCTATTTTCAACTTCATTTTCTTTTATCTTTGATATGGATATGGTGCAGTATGAATTTAACCAACTATTCCAGAAATTCAAACTTAATTGGCATGATTCATTTTAGAAATTATCCTGATAAAGGGACAATTTTACTATTTATATTTGGGATTGGGTTACTTTTCGAGTGGGACATCACTTTACTATCGCACAAGGAATTGAATTTAGTAGTGAAAATAATGAGAACAAAACACAACAGCTTTTAGAGTGTTTGTGAGGGTGGCTGTATAACTCCCCGTTGTTGGTGATTTGGTTGATGAACGAATTCACCAGGTGACAGGGAAGTAACCTGTTCCACCGGCTAGGTGGGGTTTAAGAATGAATTCTACCTGAAAGAGATAGCAGAATTATCGGAAAAGGCTGGAAAATATTTAAGGAGTTTTCCTATGGTAAGTTTTCTCTTGTGGTTTGAGAGAAGGGATCATCTAGCATTAATTCAGAGGTAGAAATGATGTTTTTGGCAACGGCATTGCTTAATTCCATAATGCGGATCATGTAAAGACCTTGAGTTAATTTAAACGGCTTGGTATTAAGGTTATATCTATATTGACATAAAAGGTATTGCTGGGACTGAAGGAGCATTTGTATTGGCAATACCTGAGAATTGACTGAGCATAATTCTATTTATTGCAATAATTTTATCGAGGCGGAATGATTTCAGATGAAATTTTAAAAATCAGAACGCAATCTTACATACTTTATCCAAAACCGCCTTTCCCAAAAAGGAATCACACAAAAAAGTATGAATATTGATACAAGCTTCCAATCATCCCCCTATTTTTCCGATAGAAACGTCAGCTTCCTCTGCTGCTCGGAATTATTCAGAATATTCCGCTATTTTTTTCTTCTTAGTGATAAGACCAACCTCATTATTCTTTTCTTCTTCAATTCTGTTGATTCCATTGTTTATGTTCCGTAGCGTCTATGCGGTGCAAATTCTTAGTTGACTAAGACATTGAAGAGTGGTTTCACTTGCTCGAACTGTTCCTTCTCTAGATCTTCTCCATTATGGCATTGATGTAAAAAATTTATTTTTGTTTTTTTCTTCTATTTTTATCAACTTTTGGTTCTGTTAGGTTTTTCTTTTATCTTGTCAAGTTCCTCCGTTAAATGATGGGCACTTGCATCTCCTTCTGACGGTTTCCTCCTAATTTTTCCTCTTTTAATCCAACTCTCATTATATCTGCTGGATCCTGATGTACCAAGTGGCGATCACTGCTTGCCTCAAACTGGTGTTTTTTTTGGAATTGGAGACTTCAGTTCCAACTTCAAAAATCTTCCGATGAGTCTTACTTTTCGTCATCTTTCTTTCCTCGTTGCTTCACTAGGTAGTTGATATAGTTTTTCAAAGTAAGTCCTTGGTCCAGGATGGCTCGCAAGTATTTGGTCTTGGCTGGTATCTGCCTCTTCTTTTCGATGAATACAGCTTGGGTCCTCCTCACTGATTGAATGATTTAGAAGATTGGTTCCACTTGCTCGAACTGTCCCTTCTCTAGATCTTTTCCATTATGACATTGGTGTAGAAGCTTTTTATAAAATTTTTGTCGTGGTCCACCTATTTTTCTTTTCTCTTGTTAGGTTCCTCAGTTAGTTGCTAGCCACTTGCATCTTGTGACGGCTTTCTCCTAGCTTTTCCTCTTTTAGTAGTTCAACTATCAGTATATTTGCTGGATCCTGATGTACCAAGTGACGATCATTGCTTGCCTCAAGCTGGTGTTTTTTGGAATTGGAGACTTCAGTTCCAGCTTCAAAAAACTTCCGATGGGTCTTATTGTCGTTATATTTCCTTCCTCGTTGCTCCACTAGGTAGTCAATATAGTTCTTCAAAGTAAGTCCTTGGTCCAGGATGGCTCACAAGTATTTGGCCTTGGCTGGTATATGCCTCTTCTTTTCGAAGAATACAGCTTGGGTCTTCCTCACTAATCTATCTTGTACACCAGTAGTCGATTCAGTACATGGTTTTCCGAAGTCTGTGTGTTACCATCGCCTATTGATTGGCTCTTGGTTACGATGACAGTGTATTCTGCGTAGAAGGTCATCAAGGTGTTGTACATTCTAAGGATGATGATCTAGTTGCACAACAACTTCTCCAGAATTCCAGTTTCTCTTATCTTTAATTTCAGGTCTGCGAGCCAGACGCGGTGGAAGGATTTGCTGACATCAGAGAAAATGGCTTCCACCCTTGAGTGACACATTTGACAATCTTATTAAGGACTTGGTATTTAGAGCTTCGTTCCTTCCTACATCCGAACTACTATTCTGGCAGAATTACGATGACCTGAAATGTCAAAAATTATTGAGCTTTCGAAAACTTTGATAATAAGCGTTTTCTTTTAATTTGTGGGAAATATAAAATATTATAAATTGAAAAGTTGTGCGAGAAAAAAAAATAATTGATATCTCAAAAATTACTTATTAGCAAATTAAAAAATTTTTTCTATAATTAGTGTAATATCGTCATGATCTAATTTTCCTGTTGTAAAGATGCTCGATTAATTTTCTGTATCTCTAGTCTGTAAGGAAATGAGAGATCCAAATGATTTTCTGGTTGGTACAATTACCACAAAAATCAATATTCTACTCATTGTTTGATTCTTGTTTATCATCGACTATTCACTCCATGGGAACAAAGGGAGATTTTTCGTACAAATTAACTACAAAAGCTTGATTTCATTAATGTATAGCATTTTCTGACAACCTCTTCGCAAATTGGTTGATTTCTTTGTTGTATGAGTCTCCGGATTTTTTCAGCAAAATATTTTGCGCTGGCTTATCAGCGTTTTTTACAATTTCGTCAGAAATTTCCAAATCTCGCCACATTTTAGTTTTTTGTTTCGTCGTAGATAAAATGAAAAATTATTAGTACCTAAATCAAATTAAATAGAGGTAACAATATTATGAAATTGAGCTAGAGGTTCTATGTACGCAGCAGTGGTACTAATTAATATCCTGGGGAAATTTTAGGAATCCATTGGCAAGAAGTTTTGTACGACTGTCACCTTCATAGCATGATACCCTGGATAAAAAAATAATTATTCTATGTCTTAGGGTATATTATTTATTGTAATACACAATCTGGTTTATGTATTTACCATCATCTTTTACTCTAAACAAATAGGTTCATTTAGAGAGGTAAGAAAAAATCATGTTTTCGCTTCTATCAATTCATGTATCAATCGACTTTTATAAATAAGAACTGATACCTTATCGTTTTTATCAAATTAAAGCCCGAATAGTGTGGCGGTAACTTTATCTTACAAATTCCACAAACTCAACAAATTTGATCCAATTAAAAGCGAAAGAAATGCAAATACCGAATACCTCGAAAGCGGTAAGGCATCAGTATCGGAGTCCATCGGTTACCAAGTTTATATCAATAAACACAAAACGCCGCTTCTCCAACGTTATCGCAGATGGCAGCACATTACTTGTTGTTCTGCGGAGAGCCAGAGGTGAGTAAACGACGTAAACTTGTTTTGCCGACAGTGACAGAGCGAAAATGACCAGTATCAAAAGAAATAAAACAAATATTTAAATAGAGGCGGAGGAAAGTAATGAATCAATAACAGTTATTTTATTATTGATTGATTATTATATACTACTGAGCGCAGCATCGGATGAAGAAGTAGTGAGGCTTGAGGCTTAAATCGACCCGAAGCCCACTTTAGAAATCAAACGAAATATCTCCAAATAATGTTTGGGAAAAATTGAAACTTTACTATGTATTCAATATTGCTTTTAGAATAAATGATAAAATTAGTATTTTGCGGGGCCTTTGCGTGGCCTCTACCTTTTCGGGGTCTGGGGCCCCTCCTAGACCCTTCCTAAATTCAACGGTGTCTGAGAGTAATATATAAATTGAAGTTATAGTATTAATAAAGATGTCCAACTCTCGAATAATTAAAGTTAGGAAGTGATAAGCTTGATACTGCCACAAGAAAATTTCACAATTTTTTGAAAATAAAATATTAATAATAATGATAAAACAATATTAATATCTTCCCAATTTAGATATTCGACGTTACATAAATTCACATCAAGCTGAAAATCACTAAAATTATTCAAAATACAATTGATAATAAAATTTGAATATTCCCCATCATTTCTGTGTTAAAATTTTATTCAAGGTCAAAGGTGAAAAAAATGAGTTTTTCGCAATTTTCAGCGATACGGTGAGTTTTATCATATAAATACCTCAGACAAAAATTGTAGATCATAAAATTATCTACAAGAAACGTATCAATATTTTTTTTCCTAAAATCCACTGTTTCTGAGATATAATTATTCAAAAAGTTGTGAAAGTTGTCGTATTTAATGGTTTCACCAATATATTTTCAACAGTAAACTTTTCTTACAACATTGAAATGAACTGAGACTTGTGAGTATTTGTAAGAAATTTCTGTTGACTGGTTGGAACTGTCATAAGTTATCCTTATATATCCTTATATTATTTTGTCGAAAAAGGTATAAAATAACCAAATCACGGTTGAAATTATTTGTCATTAACTTAATAGATCACAAATATATCCGTTATCAATTAAATGTAAGTCTGCGAAAAAAAAAGTTGGCGCTTGATGGAATATTTATCGCATTTCTCATTCGGATAAATACCTCGTTGATAATTATTACACGTTAACATTCCAAGAATTCGAAAACAGTCTGAACATTTATCAAATTTTATAACATTATATAACAGAATGTAGTTTCTCTGGTCTTTATTGTACTCTTTGGTGACTGTGTTATGTAAACAATGTGACAGGTACTTTATTTGATAAACTGGCCAAAACTATAATCCAGGTGTTCACTATTAGAACTGCATTCATATAAAATACTGTGAATAAATCAGTAGTTATTTCAATATTATTTAAACTGTTATTTTATGATGGTGCTGAAGACGTACGTAGTTCTTCTAATATCAATCGCAGATTATAAAAACTGGTTCAAAACCCTTGCCTACAATTTTGTTTGATCTACCATAGGCGTAGATACCGCAATTTAAGAATTTATTATTTTTATAAATACTTTTAAAAATATTTATATCTTTCGTTAAAAGGCAATCGATTGGACGCCGTTATTTAGACAGACGCATTTAATTGTAGTTCTACTTGGAACTTAGAAAAAAACCATTATTATACCTCGTTAACTTGCTACAACTAAATATTAAATTATAAAACGTAAATAGACGACTAAAATATACCTGTCTGTAAGGAAGTTTGGTTTAAACAGGGTACCAGACGTGAACTGAGTCCATTATGTACCCCAATTGTCTATTAGAACTTTGCTAGTATTTTATTTGACGCAAATAATCTTATCGTCATCGAACTATCCTTTACAATTCAGTTATTGCCATCCGTTTATTCAGTTTTTTGTGTTCAAAACTACGTGCTGACAAAACTTGACGTAGTATTTCTAAACTGTAATTAGCTGTATTAGTTCTAATGTCGCAACCGTGTTCTTATATAAACTATAAATTGTCCTATATATAACATCTTTAGTAGCTTTGTCAACTGATTTCGGTTTTTCTTCACATGTTTTTCGGTTCTGTGAATGATCCACAGTTAATTCAGCAATTCTTATTATTTATACTATCAGATTGCTGAATATTTTCCTCTTCTAAACATTAACTGAATTAGATTAATCTCATCTTGCTAAGCCATTGCTTATCTCAGACTGTCTAGAAGGAATATACCAAAGAAATTGTGTGAATACGCCTTCCAACATCTTCGATCAATAGAAATGCATTTAAGTTTTACAATTCCATGTTTTCAAAGGTAAACAGCGGAGATGATGAGTCCACGTGGACTATATTTGTTGAATAGTAACCATTTGAATTTAATTTTATTATTCCAATGTATATAGTACTTACTTATTATATTGATGCAATTATTTTAAATAGATTGAATTTATTCGATTCTGCATTCTCAGAATTTGTTATACAAACGATTTCAAGTTGTCCATTTTGGTAATTTGTATTTTCTCGTTATATGAGTATATGTATAAAATTTATATCTTCGAAAAATGTGTCAAATCATGTACATGAGAATACCGTTACAAACAGAATACAACGACTAAATAATATTGAAACAAAACCTAAAAGTAATTAAGCAAGACCAAGACTAATGCCAAAAATTTCTTTGCCTTTGCAGTACCCCACCTCATAAGCGATTCAGCTATACAATGTTGTTTAGCAAATTTTTGTATATTAATTGTTGATATCTGTTACAGAAACCTCCCCTATGACTGCACGTAACTTCCCTCCCTCCTTTTGGAATAGTCAGCACTTCGTCGGTGCATCAAGTACGTCTCATCACGCTGCAGATCTCTATTCAGACCATTACCATCCAGGGGATGCCTGGTACCAATACAGCCAACACCATAGGGCGGTTCATGATTACCATCATCACAATATGGCAGCCCAATATGGAGGGCTGTTGCTTCCTGGTTCAAGACTGCATATGGGCTCTCACGCACCTTGCAAAGCAATGGACTGGCAGCATCCATCTATTGAATCACCATATTCTTCGTATCCGACTATGTCAGGTGAGATATTGTTGATATTATTAATTCCAAGCTGGAATAAAACAGGTTTTTTTTACAATTTATTGGTTAAAAATATTATTTTAATCTATTTTCATTTGTTACTATACTATACTATGCAGTTGTAGTAAAATAGACCACGAAAAAGAGTTCACTCTTAGATTCCAAGAAAATTCTTCAATCCGAGGGCTCTTGTTGTAAAAGGTACATATTTTTACTATAAAAATATAAATGTCATTTTCCAACCTATTCGTCTAATTCACGTCCTAGAAAAGTGTTCATCAAGATATTACCTTATAACTACTGTAGTGTAAAGTCATTTCTACCGTTCTTGAGCTACGAGGCACATTGAAAAATATAACCAATTCGGATAGATAAGACTGGGATTTATGTAAGTATATCCGAGATGGCTGCTGACCTTAACTGGATTCCTAGATGCTGGAGTTGTATTTTGTTGTGGTGCATCGATTAAATCCTTTGATGAACTCCCAAACTGCAAGCTTTAGAACTGCGAGAAAAAAATAGGGGGAAATTGAAATACAGATGTAAATTACTGAAAAAAGATCGATTAGGTAGATTTGAATAAAAAGGTGCTTATACTCTAACATATGAAAAAAGTGAATTTATATATATTTTTTAAATATAACCAAACAAAATTTTGTTCTGTTCCCCAAATAAAAAGGAAGGTCGAATTTACACGAAAAATATACAAAATTCACTTAAAACAGAAGGAAATTGTTGATAACTGAAATTTTGTGAGCACTTAGATATAAAGAATAAAGATATTTAAAAAATTTACCAGCGAATATAAAGGATGATATCACCACAATTTTTTCTAAATTTAATTATATTTGTTGTAGAAATAGACAGATAGAGGATGATTTAGAATACATATCGAGGTTTTATTGAGTTTCTCGAATAGAGTGGAAGGTCGATAAGAAATTAATTTCTTTGAAAAACTTGAATGTTAAAACTAAAATAGAAATAAAAAACGTAATATGTCGAATGGCATATTACAACAAAAAATCTAATTATCAACTTGGATGTGCTCAACCTGCTAATAGATATATTTTGAATCGTTTAGGAAACTATACAAATTATAGTATATAATATATATTATATTCGTCACTTGTATTATAATATGATGATCCAGATTAATCTGATAACCCTGATTTAAAGTCCACTCTGTTAAACATTTCTTCCAATCCTTTTGTATAAACAGGATCAGCTAGTTTTTCTTGTATTTGTATTGAATAGGTATGGCGAAAATATCATCCACGTACTTGTACCATTTTCTGGGAAAATACTGAAACTCTTGACTGATTTGTTTTTCAAAATGAGTCATGAACACTTCAGTCATAAACGTCGATAGGCAGTTAGTTATCCATTGCTTTTTTTATCTTTCTTGTATATTTCGTTGTTGTACTTAAATATTTTTGTTAATTGTAAATATTCTTCTACTACATCAGCACCAAAATTATCAGATCTCAAAGGACTCGAAGGTCTGCGGGATCAGCACGCTGGGAAATAATGAATTTACATCTAAGGAAATTAAAATTTCCCCATCTTCAATTTCTGTAGTCTTCACTTTCTTGATAAACTCATCGAATTGTTCAGTGAAAACCTCTCAAGTTTGATGAGTAGGTTTTCAAACAAACAACCCTCTCGGATGTTACAAGAAATGGTCTTTATTCATGGCTTTCTATTAATGACTGGTAGCTGCTAGAATTGTAGATATGCGAAACCAAAGACAAGTGAAATTATACAAGGTGTCCTTTGCTAAAATATGTAAACATGTTCCTCAAAGTTTGTGTCCATTTACAGAAAATACCATAAAAACAATGCATAGTGGATTGGCTAATAACATTTACATAAATTACAATAATATTGCTTCATTGAGATGTTTTGATAATGGAAGCATGAATTCCACCAGTAGCAGATTAATATCAAAAGCCATGTATGAAACACCATTAGAATTAATTAGATTTATCAACAGTTGTAACTACATAATTTTTCTCCCATTTCTAATTACACGGCTCTATTATTTTGTGGTAACTGTATTTATTGGAATTTTCATAATGTTATATTTACAATTTCTTATTGGTCCGGTAATTGTCGGAAATTACAACCGATCATTGACAAAAGATGATACCAAATCATTAACTTTGATTCAGATACGATCGCTCTGTGAGCAAGTTGATCTTATATTCATAAAGCGAATGAATAGTTTATTGTAGATGGATTACAGTAAAAATTTCGAGATTGTAGCATTGGGCATATCAAGAAACGTATAACGTAAACCACGAGAAATCAATTTATATATGTATTCAAATTTCAATTTTGATGATTAGGGTAGCGCAGAAGACACTGTTTTTGATAAGAACCCCATGATTTGATATCGTAAATTGAATCCATACCATATTTCCCAAAACTTTTATTTGGGTCACATCTTTTGATGGCTTTCGCAAATTTTGAAAATACATATTCCTATTGTATATTGCTTAGTACCTACCTAATTGAAATGTAATTTAAAGGATTTAGAATCTCTAGGATTTAGATTTTGGATCTTCCTACTTTACAAAGTGGATCAGGTACTAAATTCCAGGCAATACTCTTAATGAATTCGTCACGAGTTGTATTATATACTCGGACTACCTTTTCGTTTACCAGTCTGCTTTCTAGAATTCATTTGAGTTTAAAAATTTAAATTTCAACCTTTTAACTATTATTTTCACTTTAATTGAAGAAAAATATCCTGTTTATCAGTCAATTTTGATGAAGAAATTGAAACAAAAATAGATTTAAAATATATTCGGTAAAACAAATGTTTTTGAAATTTATAAACTTGTAATATGATTTCTTTCAATAAAGTCCCGAAGGGTATTAAATGTGAATGAAAATTCTACTAATTCAATATAAAACCTCGCAGAATATTCGTTAGTAAACTGTCTTTGAAATTCACTTTTCGTTAAAATATATTATTCGTCATTCTATATTATAGATTTTCCTGTTATTTTTCGTGTTTCATAATAACGAATGTGTTATATAGACGGGACCATAAAGTACGAGTAAGGTCACGCGATGGTAATTACACCCCAATGCCATTTCCTCCTGATATACTATATCAAAGACTACATCTTGTACAACCCTATTCAAATAGTCACGTCAATGTATATATAAACCAAACAATCTTCCAATGTCGTCAATAATAGGAAAAATTTTTTCAAATTAATTTTTGCAGTGACGAACTAACAGGGGGGCGGTATTGGTGGCCCACCCGGGTTTCCAATCTTAGGGGGCGTCATATACTTAATGTAAAAAACCAACAAAAAAGTTCAGGAGTCTTTTTTTTTATGAGAATAGATGACGAGACGAACAAATCGCTCGCCTGATGGTAAACGTCACGCTTGTCCATAATGGTGGGTCCACACGATACAGACTACCATAAAATTCTATAAAATATTGTCTGCGCAAACTCTTTGATTCGATTTTTATGAATAGAATATTTTTAGGACCCAGTTAACTATTTGATAAATCAATAGATTAAATGAATAAAAATATTTTATTTAAATAGTGTCCAAGATTTTATCAAATTTTATCAATTATCAAATAAAGATCCATAACTCTATGATTTAATTAAATATATATATCCACATAGATCTATTGGAATTGGAGTATCTTTTTGCAACTGTGATGTTTATTAGACCCAAATAATTATTTAATAATCAAATTGTAAATTCTATATAAAAGACGAACATTTTTTTTCCAACTTCCTAATTTTGAATTGCGTTTAATGCTAAACAAACATTGACCTACTGTCCAATTATGGAACCATTAAATGACGTTGAAAACGATTTTTTATACTACAGAATTGAAGATATTAACAATTAAAAATTTAAATATTCTTTAAAGGAATATTTACCCTCACTACAACAACCTATCGCACAAAATTCCAATTTTATGAAAATTCTCGTCAATCTCCTGCGACATAATTGAAAAATCTGAAAAAGGAACAATCAATATTTGCTGAAAAAATCATTAATGATGTCCTCTTTGTAGCACACCGGGATAATTTATCCACAGCTTCATCATGGATGATTTTGTAAAGATCGAAGAATGTTTTGCGGTGATCTTCTTCGAGGCAAAAACTTTTCGAGTGACCAATAAAGTGAAGACATTCATCAGTAAAACTCTCTTCGTCTGGTAAATCATCTAGGCATTTTCAGCAATGGTTCTTTCATCCGATCTAATACCAGAGATAAATATGTCAAACAGTGAATTTATTTCCTCGTTAAGAGTTTTTCGTTTCTACAACCTGTCAACAATAGCCAGAAACGTGTTTACTTTGAAGCTGTCCCGTCCGGTGGGATCTGTTCTCATGCCTCATTTGTTTTGTAGCTTTCTTATTTTTGTCCCATTTGAACTATCCTCATAATGATATAATTTTAATTTTTCGATCACATTCTCTTCAAGAGCATCAAACTGTGTTTAGTAAAGAGCAAGCGCGGATACAGAATGGGTCGTGGGGGTCATGATCCCCCCTAAAGCCTGATTAATTAACTTGGTTTTTTGTTTTTTATAAAAAGACTTAGATAGGAATAAGTAAAAGTACGAATTATTTACACCGTGGATAAAGGGAGCCAATACCCCCAAATATTTGGAATATCAAAACAATACCTAATAAAACAAAAATAAAATGCTCAGGAAATTCAAGACTAAGGAGTAAAAGAATCTGACATAAATGTCTGTAAGAGAACTAGTAAACTTAAGAATCGACTCATTCGAAGAGTCGATAGGATTTCGGGATAGACAAGAAAGTTGAACTAGTGAGGGAAGACAAGAAGAGTCGCAGTTCTTTTGGGTTCGAAAGAGCGCTCTTTTAGATGAACGATTCAAAAGAATCGATTTTCGAGTCTCTCTACGGGACTCAGTCGCACCTCGGGATTCAAGGTCTTACTCTTGATAAAGGGAGCCGTAAATATGTAAGATTAATTTCCTTGGATTGAAGTGTATTGCTTGAAATATTTAATAAATTTAGCAAATGACAGATAAAAAAACTTTTTCTTATTTTTCAATTTTGCCGCTCTGGGCCGTGGCCCGTCCTGTCCCCCTGTGAATACGGCACTGATACTGGTACAGGATAGGAGAAGATGGAAGAATGGGGTAATAGGAAAGTAAATACATTTCCGACACCCTAGAGAGGGCTTTTTTGTCATAAAACCGCGGCCCTGAAGAAAAAAATATTTCTACGTCGGGGTCATCCCGAATATAACCATAACAAATATCTTTCTCTTCTTCAACAACAAATAAACCCAACAACACTGTGAATTAACGAAAAATAGACAAATTTGAATATCCTTCGAAATCTACAGTTTGTGATTCATCCTTTCAGATCCTAAGATGCTTCTATATGTTATTAAATTAAGAATTTTTCAAATTTGAGTATATTGTCGAGTATAACGAAATAGTTTGATTTGTATGTATTATTTCCCGCCCATCTCAGTCAGATAGCTATTTCGTAATTTAAAAAAGGATTAAAACACCTTACATTCTTTTTAAAATTCTAACACCCCGTATCAGTCGCATGGCTATCCAAAAAGGCACTTATATATTACGCACTCGCTCGAAATCCCAATTCGACGCTGCCATGTTGAGAACGGCAATTAGCAGTGCCAGTGGAATGTTTGTACTGCCGTAGAGGGGAAATACGTTAGTACGCGGGGTCGGGTAGAAATAACGAGAGCGGGGGCTATCCGCTAACAATTGTGGGCTGGTCCTTTAACCACTCGCCATTGGTCAACAAAAGGACAAACGAGTTATCGATCCTGCCAACGCTGGGCCAGCGCTTCGCACACAAAGGATAATTGCTGGGATGGGTTTTCTTTCTCTCGAGATGATGGTTTTCTAGGAAATTAAGTCGTGGAATGTATGTGATGAAGTGATCTGGGTCTAGAGAGTTTTGCTATTTGGTATTGATTAGTTTCTGGGAAATGTTCATCTTTTTTAAAAAAATTTATAATGTATAATATATTTTGAGAAAATATGGTAAATTATTTTTTCAAAATTTGTGATAATATTAATGTCTATTATATATAACCCCTTCTTTTGGGGATTTAACCAACTTAACGAATTAAAATAAAAAATGGATTGTTATAGTCCATGGGCGAAGTAATAAAATAGAAACATTAAGAACAGTTGGCGCAAAACATTTTATATTAGTCTATGGACCAATTAATGATATTTGAGAAAAACTCATATAAAATAATATACAATCTGTCATCAATATTTGATTTATCTAACACTCGGTTAGGGGAATGAAAAATTATATATGAAATATGAACTCCCCAAAGAAATGAAAAACGACGGATTAATTCTCCCAAAAAAAATTATTTTCGTAAACTAATGAATTATTCTGAAAAGCATTTTATCTGTTGTAAATCAGTTTTCAAAAGAGAAAAATGATATCATAGAAAGTGATCTGAATATCTGCATTAAATTAGAAGAAATCAAAGAATTTATTGACATTAGACTTGGATTAACACTCGCCATTCAGTAAACAAACATTGGAACTATCAGATCAGCCATCTCAAAAGGACTCTCTACTAGACTGAAAGGAAATATTCCTCCACTAAAAATGGATGGTTCATTATCCTAGAAATAAAATATGAAGACGGATTTGTTGATGATGTGCTCGCGATTACCATCACGGAAATGTTAATGTCATCAGACGGACTTCACAAACAGATCTATTAATTTTTGATAAATATTACCACTACTCTGGAGTCTAGGGAAGTGGAAATATATTTTCTCGAAATCTAGGAATACTCTTGAATATAAGAATGGACTCCTTTTCATGTTCTACTCTGATGTTTCGTCAAATTTCTATAATATGCAGATAAATAGTTTTACCAATGAAATTCTTTACCTTTTCAAGAATATTTCGAAATTGATCGTGTAAAAAATAATTAAAAACTGTCATACTGTATAACATTTTCCTTTGTTTCAGGACTAGAAGCTCAAGTACAAGATTCCTCAAAGGATCTCTACTGGTTTTAAACCAAGAAAGACTATGTATAGTTTCCGTTTTTTATCAAAAGAAGAAAAGTGAGAAGTGATTTTTAAGTGTAATATAGTAGAGTACAAACTGATTTATTTAAATGTTAAGTTGCCTACATGAAGAAAAAGGACTTCACTAAATATAAACAAATGTGCGTCCACAGAAAAAAATGTTTTACTCGAAATGGATTGGTATTAACGAGTTAATTGAAGTATGTAATGCATTGGAATTTTCCAGGGTACATAAGGACTGAAATAATTGTCCACATATGTAATTTCAGAGTTAAAATAATGATTTTGCCTATTAAAATTTCATCACTCAATAGAATCGAATAATTAAAATTCCTAAGATACTTTTTTACAGAAAAATTCTAACGAAATTATGAAAAACTGTGCAATAATATGAAGAAATATTTTTTTCTGTGTATGTTCCTCAGCTGTGTTGTATTGAAAATATGTAAATATCAAATGATGTCACATGTTACATGCGAAATAAAAATTAAAATCTATAACTTAGTTTTACTTTAATTTCAAATTAGAAGATGTGGTCTAGTTCCTTTATAAAAAATTCCTTGTTCCCAATTAACATTAAAAAACGTTATTTTGACATAAAGGGTACTACTAACTAGAATTTTTGGAACCGTTAGTGATATTCATACTGAGAACACTGTCTGATGCGCGTTTCTATAACCAACTTATCCTCTTCAGAGATTTACCTTCAGTCACTGAAGTTGATAACTTGGTGGTATATCCAATATCAATTGAAGATTATAAAAACCCTCGTCGACAATTTTGTTTGATCTACGATAGGCGTAGATACCTCTTTTTATAAATTTGTTATTTTTATTAATACTTTAAAAAATATTTATATCTTTGGGAATAAATATTCGTTAAAAGGCAATGGAATCATTATTGGATAATCACAATAATCGCAATTGGACGTAATAATATGATATTTAAACAGATGCCTGAACTTAATTGTAGACCTGCTTAGAATTTAGAAAAAAACCATTATTATACCTCGTTAACTTGCTACTACTGAATATTAGAATATAAAACATAAATAGACGAGTAAAATGTACCTGCCTGTAAGGAAGCTTGGTTTAAACAGGGTACCAGACGTGAACTGAGTCCATTATGTACCCCAATCGTCTATTAGAATTTTGCTAGTATTTTATTTGACGCAAATAATCTTGTCGCCATCGAACTATCCTTTACAATTCGGTTATTGCCATCCGTTTATTCAGTTTTTTGTGTTCAAAAACTACGTGCTGACAAAACTTGACGTAGTATTTCTAAACTGTTGTAATTCTATTTTGGATAATATTCTAGCTTTTGCTGTATTACTTCTAATGTCGCTGCCCTGTTCTCTTAGATAAACTATAATTTATCCTACGTATAAAATCTTGAGTAGCTTTGTCAAGTGATTCCGATTTTTCTTTACATATTTTTCGACTCTGTGATTGATCCACAGCAAATTTATTTACTCTAGTTAATTCAGCCATTCTTATTATGATTGCATTATCAGATTACTGAATTCTTAAACATTCGAATATATCTAAAATAACTTGCCTTGTTTGTATATCTAAATCTTTATTATCATTTCATACCTGTCTGTATTCTCACTACACAGTGTAATTTCATTGTCTTTATTCTCGATCGGTCTTCATCTTCAATGGAAAATTTACCTGATTCAAAGCATACACTCCAAGTTTTCATGGTCGCATACGAAGGACATTGATCACCAAGGGTATTAAGCATATCTTCGTTAAATCTGCTTACCTCTTAACACTTTTAAATACTTTTACTTTTTCGACGTTAAACTTCACAATGACACTTTTAATAAGTTATTCTTCGTTGCTATGGTAACGCAATATTTTGTTTATGCATGGAACTGGTCTAGGCTAACTAGATATCAATATATCCTCGTACTGAAAAGCTGTCAGGATTTACACACAGTCCTGCAAGTAGATGAGAGCAGTGACTTCCAGGCATATGAGTTGTAAGAGGAGTTTCAAAATATGGTCCCAAATTTACCCAACTCCATTGAAGACGTGAAACATCTGCTCTAATATATCATAGAGAACGATTTCAAAGAAATTCATCCAAATATTAACATTGTCATTAGAATTTTGTTAACAATACTTTCCGCTGAAAGGAGCTTTTCAAAATCAAAAATTATTATTCAAGAAATATTATAGGTCAATAAAAACTTTCAGTTTTTGCAGTTTTATTTATTGAAGCAGAAGTAGTATCTAAAATAAATTATGAACCAATCATTAAGGAGTTCAGTAAAATCAAAAATAGAAAATTTCTGTTTCTTTAATCATTTCCTTTTTTTCCATTTTTGTTTAATGTTCCAAACAAGTATATTTAAAAATGAGGTTCTTTTCTTAATGAATAAAAAACAATTTACTTTCAAGTTGATATTTTTCTTATATTCCACGCAATGAGCGGAAGGGTGTACGCGCCTCATTTTTGCCAGGTAATATAAAATTGTATTGTCCTAGAATTTTGGTTTGAGGTATTATTATCAACTAATTTCAAACTTCTCATTTAAATTAAAATTCAACTATCTCCGATGAGGTGTAACAGTTGTTAAAATTGCTCAATTGTTTAAATCGTTTTCTTGATAAATGTTAAAAATCACACCAAGGGTTTAGTTGTAATAAAATCCCGGGCTTGTTCTAACGTGTTGCAACACACCTCAAGTTATAAGTTATTTTTTCCCTTTCTTCTAGAAAGAGGGTGTATAAAAGAAAGTAAGAGCGGGCAATAAAAAGCCAAGAAAATGCATTGTTCGAAAAGCTAGTCAGACTTTCGGATTATGTCACGTCTCTCTTTATAGATACATAAAGAAAAGGAAGAATAATGAAAGTTTAAGAGTTGGTTATGTTAAGCTTGGACAAGTAGGAGAGCCGTTTTTTTTTCAACCTCCGATCCCTCCGTGCAAACGCTACGCGGGCAAAAGAAAGCGAGCATGCGCTGTTGACGATTGTGAATCTCACGCACTACACACTCCGCTATTGTTGACATTCAGGCGCAGTCGGCGTTATGCTACAGCTACGTAAACATGTCCACCATTATTGATGCTCCTGCTAAGTGTGAATTGCGGAGGCTGTCGTTTCAGATGACCTGGTTCAACGAGTTGACAGAATGGTTAAAGAAAACCACAGATTCACCATTACTCCTTTTTCTACGGAATTTCCAGAAGTTTCAAGGTCTGTTTTGTAGTCTAATGTTACTGAACGGTTAGGCTACATTGGCGCCAACTTTCTTTGAAGAGGGTATTGAAAAGCTTGTCCACAGATGTCCAACCTATCAGAGGTTGAAAAAAAAACGGCCCTCGTAAATATTGATATATTCGTATTTAAATAACCCGGATGACGATCGAAGATACGGAGGTAAATGCTTACACGTTGATATTGTAATAGCTAATAGCAATTAATTTATCAGGTACTTAATTACATTCTTGGTATTACATAGCGATACATTGTAAATAAAATTTCATTAGAAATGCTTTAAATTGTTTGGCGATTTTTTTATCAACGAAAAATGAGTCATTCAGTATTTATTATTCAAAGAAACTTCCTTCGATTTAATTAGCACTGTAATTGAGTTTTTAAAAATTTGTTCAATTTGTTCGGTTGTTCATCAATCTCATTGCAATTTTATTGTATGTAACAAGGTTGACTTAAAGTTTCCGACCTCAACCTGAAGATGTCGGAGCTTATTAATATGAATTATGAAATATTTGGACACTTATTTTCTGATAATAGTTTGAGTGAGTCGATGAGAAGATTTTTCTAAACAGGTTAAAAATCAGCATTGAATTGTCATCAAATATTTCTTATTTAAAGGTTATACATCTACGCAAATGAAAGATGAGTTCAATCCTATGTACGGAGACTGTGCACCGTTATTTACTTCAACTTGACTGACGACGAGCATTAGGACGGCCAAAAGCTACAACAACCAATGATATCGAAACGGTTCATCAAAGGGTACCAGATGATCCTTCATATTTAGGGTAGAGATATAGAAGAGACTCTCGAACACATTTGATCGGAAGTACCCACCATATTTAACATATTGTTTTTCATATTATTTTCCACAAATATCTACTGAATCTTGATGCCTTTTTCTTTTGAGGTATAGTCTAGTCTCTTAATTGAATTCCATTTTTTGTTGTATTATGTTGTTGTCTACAGCTAGTTAACATCTAATTGAATTGAATTGAATCTAATTGAATCTCTGGTATGAACATTGAGATTGAGTCTTCTTAGATGAAATGCTTGTATCATATTTATCTGTATAATGAGCGATGTAAGTCATCTTAATAATGTTTTACCACGATGATTTCTATATGGTTCTCTCAAAAAATCAAAAACAAGAGCGAAGATAATGAGGATGAGGACACAAGAATCGTACGAACAATATAAAACAATCCGTAATGATTGACAAACTAAGACGGATCACTGGAAAACTCTCTCAAAAAGAATGGAGAGCGACTTCTATGGCCTCCAAAAGCAAATCTGGCGATTTATCAGAAATCAGAGACCAACGAACTAATTGTACCTAAACATATAACAAAGCAAACCTGGATCGAATATCTCACAAAATTATACAGTAAAGAGGAAGATGCTATCGAGCGCCACACTCCAGACATAAATACAAATGAGGATATACAAATAGAGAGCAGAGACATAGAATCGGCGTTCCGACAATTGAAAAATAGAAAAAGCCCTGGACCCGACAACATTCCCAATGAACTGCTTAAGCACGGTGGTCAACGACTTACCCAACAACTAACCAACTAGAAATATCTTCACACACCACAGATTATCTGATGAATGGCGAACAAGCACCACCATTCTTATGTTTAAAAAGGGAGACAAAAAAATGCCAGAGAATTACAAAGGCATAAAACTACTGAGTATAACATTAAAACTAACAATAAAAATAATAACAAACAAAATAAATAGTATCATATCCCTGTCGGATGAACAACAAGGATTTAGAACGGGAAAATCATGCACTGATGCAGTGTTTGTTATAAGACAGATTGCAGTGAAGTCGATCGAATACAACAAACCAGCTTACATGTTTCTCATAGATTTACAAAAAGCATTTGACCGGGTTCAGCTAGAGAATATTGTACATTTTCTCTACGATAGACAAGTACCCCATACCTTGATCAAAATCAAAGAGAATGTCTACAGGTCAAGATCGACGGAGAGTTCACCGAATCAATCCCTGTGAAAAGAGGAATATGACAGGGCGACTCACTGAGTCCACTTCTTTTCAACATAATTATGGATGAAATAATAAATCAAGTACGCAGATTGAACGGATACAAAATGAGTGACCGCAATATTACAATCCTATGCTATGCTGACGATGCTGTGCTGGTTGGAGAAAACGAAGACGACCTCCAAAGGCTGCTATATCGCTTTAATTGCACAGTAAAATCTCTAAATGTGATGGTTTCTGCTTCCAAAATAAAAATCCTGACAACATCAAAAATACCTTTTAGATGCAAGCTGGTCGTAGACGACAAAATAATCCAGCAAGAAATGAAATTCAAATATCTGGGTAAAGAACTATCCGGATATGGTGTTATTGAGAGAGGTAAGGTAGCAAACAATAAAAGCAGCAATAGCAGCCGGATGTCTGAACGACAAATACATAAGTATTGAGGCCAAGTCAAGAACCTACAAAACTCTAATCAGACCCATAATGACGTACACAGCAGAAGCTGGGCCTGATACAGCAAAAACAAAAAGGCTCCTGGAAACAAGCAAAATGAAAGTCCTAAGAAAAAGTACTGGTAAAACGCTCCTAGACAGGGAACGTAGCGACGACATAAGGCAAAAATGTAGAGTGGAAAATATTAACGAATGGGTATTGAGCAGAAAGCGCGAATGGGACGAACACATAAGTAGAAAGAGCGAGGAAAGAATAGTAAGGATTAGCACGAGACAACTCAACACTGGGGAGAAGAAGTACGGGAAGGACACGAAAAAGATGGAGTGATAATCTCACCATCAATTGAGGCAATAGGCATGCTGCGAAGAATGAACAGGCAATCTGCCTTAAATGGAGTAGGAACAAGAAGAAGATTTCTATATGATTTTTCCCATGATAATAATGGGTAGTGTAGAGCTATGTCCCTGTATTATACTGGTCCTCTATACTACCTCTATACCATGTTGCATCCCCAAGATATGGTTTTAAAGTAGGGCCAATGTAATAGATATTTACGATATAAGTGTCGTAAAGATTCATATTACGAAATGATATAACCCATTGGATATCGTAATATGAATTTACGATACGAACATATAACATTATTTTACTTACTACCAATACTGTTAATTATTCACTCAAAATTAGTCAATATTCCTGAAATTAATGATATTAGAATCATGTAACAAGCATGCGTTGCGCTCATGGTTGATTCATTTTGCGAACTTCAATTTGGTATAATAGTATCAACATGAGTTCCGACTATGAAAGTGTGGATTCTGATATAGAACTTGCTGCAAATTACGCAATACAAACCCTAGTACTCGCTAAATCTCGCAATAGATGCGAGAAAGAATATAAGCGATTCGAAGACTGGAATAAACATCACGAATTGTACAGGTGTTGCTTTAAATTATTATAATAAGTGAGGCTCAATTTTTTATTCATAGTTCATTCCACTAGTGTGGTATAGTATCTCATTACGAAACTCATATTAGTGTCATAATGTTTGATCTTACATATTGGTAGTGGGTAAACTAATTTACGATATTCAGTTTTCCATAAAACTAACAATTGCTGATATGATCAATGTGTGCTTTAATTTTCCACTTAGAATTCATCGAATTTTACATTGCCATAATTTTTTTTGAATTTTGCATCTACTGAAATTAGCAATCAATATTTTTTAAAGCGGTGTAATTACATAATAATTGCATATGGTCTAAATATATATGGGTGGTATAAAACACAAAGAAATAACCAAGGAAGACAAGCAATAAGACAACTAAATAGTGTATTGTGGGACAAACAAATATCCAAGGAAAACAAACATCGAATATACAATAGCATAATAAAAAGTATAACAACATATAGTAGCGAAATCTGGCCTCTAAAAGAAAAAAAAGTTAAAATGCTTGAAGCCACAGAAATGGATTATTGGAGACGCGCGGCAGGAATATCAAGACTGGAAAAAATAAGAAACGACAGAATCAGGGAGATCATGAAAGTGCAACATACGATTACGGAGGACATTAGGGTGAATCAGTTAAGATGGTACGGACATGTCCAAAGAATGCCCAAACAAATTTTAAATTGGGCACCACAAGGAAGAAGAAAGAGAGGAAGACCAAGATTAAGCTGGAGAGAAGGTATCGAGAAGGATATTCGAGAGAGAGGATTGGAAGAAGATCTTTGGGAAGATCGAGAAAAATGGAAACTGGGAATCGGAAGACGGCGAACCCGATTAATATATATATATATAAAATATAAAGTTTTTGCCACGCCCTCTAAGAAGCTTCTTTTTGATGATTTTTCTTTTTTTAATTTAAAACAACACGTGCCTCTTGACGATCTAAGTTAATTAAATGTTAAACTGATACAAAATATAAAGATGATTATAGAAGAGAAGGCACTACAAATTTTTTTATTTAATAGACTAAATCTTTGAATCTAAATTTTTGTTTACTGTTATTTTGATCAAATATTGATTTTAATTCAATACATTTTTATATTTCGAATAGATCGTGTAGAGACACGTGTTGTTTAGAAGCTGTTTAGGAGGCGTTACAAATAATTTTTATAGACCATCCTCATAATATATGGTAATTATGATATTTTATACTTCAACTTATCTAATGTTTGATAAAATACATTTACCAGATCATTTCGACACTTTGCTGGAATAAAAATCATTTTGTACACTTATGAATTAAAAATAGCGACTATTTAAGATTCTTTTTTTAAATCCATAAGTCTATCACCACGCTATTATTAAAAATAGCTGGAACTACGCAATAAAAAACTCCTGCTTCCTAGTGTTTTATCTTCGATGTTATCATTTATGACGTTAATATTTCATTCTTAAGAAGTAGATGTTATAATTACATCTACACATTGGTATAAATCATCAACCCTTATGATTTTGAACATGAAGTAGTCAATTATTTAGTTCCTCTAGGACTGAATAGATAAATAAATCATGGAGTAAATAGACATTCTTTTTCAAGACACTATAATTCTTTTTGGAAAAAACGTTCATTTAGTTCAAATTATTTAAAATGATATTTACAATTCAATCATCAATCCAATGTTGATTTAATCTGTTTGCAAAATTTGTTTTTAGCACACATATAAGAAAGTGAATTTCGATGGAACTTCAGGATGTTTCTATATTCATGCGATAAAATTCGAATGCGTCGAGTCGAGTCGAGCGCACAGATTATATAGGAGGGTGCATCGAAAATTTGCTCATTTTGGAAAATCGTAGATGTTGCTGATGGTTTTTCGTTTTGTTCTAATGATAATAATTATTCAAAAATTCGGAAATTTGCCCATCTCTAGTACTCCCTTCGGCAGATCAAATTTTCTTGTGCGGTCATCGAACGATCCTTCAAAGTGTGCGCTTGATGCATGAAATGTTTTCTAAATGTGCCCGTGCGCTCGATGCACATGCGTTCCTCGCACCCCTCTCAAAATTCAATAGGTGATTGCTTAAATAAAATAAAAATGGGTCTTTCCTATAACAAAATTTCCTCGGCCCATCCCTTAAAAAGTGGTCATTGAAATCGAGTTTTTATTATTTGTTTCTTCTAAAATTACAGTAATAATAGAAACTTAAAATACTACAAAAGACCAATTTTAATTTCATAAATGTAATCACCTCTTGAATTTAGTCGTATGAATTTAGAAAAACGCTAAATGTACTAGATCTCTATAATGTGTATTTTTAGCAATTAGCAATCGAATTTATACAAGAAGTCTCAGAAATCACAAATGGCAAAATACTTATAGTGAAATCATGAAAATTTGTACGTTTGGGTACAATCATGGTATAATCTTCGTAAATAAAATATTTTCAAAGATAGCCGACTTTGGTCTAAAAATTTTTTTCGAAAAATGCATACTTTTTGAGTTATTAATTTTTTTTGTAAGAAACTTGACCGTTGCAGACCGTTATAAATGATTGCAAATCAAACGAAGTGGTTAATCTTTCCATTCTATGAAGAATTATGCAATTTCCCATTTTGACTGAAAAACTCTGCACTCATTAGAAACTTCACGTTTTTGTGACATACAAATCCACAATACCATCACAATCACTACTTTGCAGTACAATTAAAATCCAACTGTATCACTTCGATTACTCGACTCAACTGACTCACGTCGCGCCGACGCACTCGTTTTTTATGGTTGAGAAAGATTCTAGCCTAGACTCGAAGCGCGTGGAAGCTTCTATCGTTCTCGACATAAATAATAGGATATTTCCGCTTGCTATTAAGAGATGGCGATATTGTCTTTCGTAGTCTAGACACGCGTGGCCTTTTAAATTACTTATAAACATCCGTAAACTTGAGAGTATTTAAACTATGATTTGAGGAATCGAATGAAGTCTAAAAGCTCTAGAAAACATGATTCTTTTTTCTTTGACAGATTTCAATCTCGGGCCTTATTGATACGGCCCAGGGGCCTGAAGCGGCACACGGGCCGAATCTTTGACATGACTGCATTAAGGTTGTTTGCTAAATATTTTGTAGATTATTGGTGTGTTTTTAACTTGTAGCATTTTATATTCGTGTTGCGAAACATCCAGGATTCATACTATGGATTCTTTGTACTTATATTTTTATCTCACAATGAAGAACAGTCAATTTAAATGTCCTATTAAAGCCATACGTTTATGAAATAATGAATATAGTGAATAATCATGATATTATTTTTGGAAGACAATGAAGAATTGTTGGCTGTGACAAGGATAATTCGAAATATACAAAAATAGATCACCCTAAGCCGACTTCCTGACATAAAGATATACATTTTCGTGTCGTTTTCCACATCTAGGAATAACACAACTGTTACTGCATCTACAAGATAATTTCAGCCCATTTATATTGTTTTCTAAAGTTGTTTTTCTAGGGAGAAACTAAAATTTCACCCAATTGACACATAAATACTGTTTTTATTGTGTAAACTGACGATAATTTTCGTTTTATTGGTTTAGTCGCTGTCACGTTTTAAAGTGGTTTTATGTTTGGTTGTAACTATTTGTCGAAGCTGTAAATTGTACTTTAATAGATAAATTGGATAAGGAACCCACAGAGAAAGAAAATTAAACGTCGAGAGATTCTTGTAAATAAATTCAACTTTTTGCTCCAATGTTTAATAATAAAACATATAATATGGGACTTTATCTCAAATATTGGTATAAGCTCATAAAATCCTTTTATTGAAAGACGAAAATGTTATAATACATATTCTGATACACAAAAAAATTATAGGTTAAAATTAATGGATAGTATAATTATTATTCACTGCTGATATCAGCAACACAAGGCCCTGGAGATCATTCAGTTTTTAGAGAAGTTATTCCTCTGTTACAAAGTTGGAATAAGTATTTTTTTCACCTTATTTAATTATAATTGGGTACTTTATGTTGGAACGAGAGCTGGAAAGTAATTGTCTTAATTTCGTGGTCTTCCACTTCCAATTTGAGTCACCACCTTTTAAAAGGTGAGCCGAGGAAATTTTGTTATGGTAAAGACCCAATTTAATTTCAAACGAACAATCTCCTTATGAATTTTGTCGCATTAATTCAGAAAGACACTGTATATGATTTTTACCAAACGATAATTTATATTATGCGTACTACATCCCAATCCAATCAATTTCAATTAAAAATTCACAATTATATGATGAGTATCAATTAAACGAATCAAGTTACCAATGTCCTAATTTAACCACAAACGCGTTATATTAATGTCTGTCATTCATCATTTCGGCAGGAACAACCAACAGGCCCTTTATACCCTTCAAGGGCGAACTTTGATTAATGCCCTGTAAAACCGCCTCCGCTAAGAGCAAGTGTGTACCATATGGGTCTACAAAGGTATATCTGCTACCAGCGACGAATACAACTTTGAATGAACTAATAAATAGCCAATTAAGAAATCAGTTGAAATCAACATAACGTTATTCCACCCAAAAATAAACGTCAATATAAAATATTTCAAATTTTTGAACAACTAAGTTTTGTTTTTAGCAATTCACGTGTTTCAATTTACACCGCTCTCAGTTTTTTTATTTGATTACCGCTATCCATATCTTTACCAAGAGAAAGAGAGAGAGAAATGCTTTATTGTCAAAAAATTGTTACCATTTGTAGACAAAATCTTGTAAAAACTAAAAAACAATCATAAAATAACTAAATAAAGATACAAATAAAATATTATTTCGATACACAGAAGAAAATCACAGTGAATAACAAAATTATAGGTAATAGTAACAGGTAATAATTAGTATATAAGTCAACAGCAAAATTAAACCAGTATGCAGTATGCTCAGAATTGAATACTAATTATTACAAGTAGAAGGCACTTTCCAGTAAATATGCTCTCAAATTATTACGAAATGCAAGAGAAAATGTTATAGATTTGATTTTAACAGGCAAATGATTGTTCATTTTTTTGCATTGTAAAATATTGAGCCCTTAACTAATTCTGAATGTGAAGGAGGTAGGTAAAGTTGGTGCTCTGCGCTCCCAAGTGGATAACCGTACAACGATCTTTTAAAGAAATCCCGGTAAGAAGTCCGAGTAAATATATAACAGTTCTCTTTTATAGTTTGAAGATCTCAAATTGAGTCAAGTCCCTATTAACAATAAATATCTTTGGCAGCTTTCATTGTTTTTAGATCAATGTTTCTGTATATTTTGACGTAATTTTTCTAGAAGAAACTATTCGAGAATTTCCTTAGGTGAGGTAAAAATCGCATGTTCTGTGTAGATATACGTAAACCTTCAGTGGACTAGGGTTTATTTTGCTTATTTTCAATATGAATCTAAAAAATTCACACAGTCCACATCATCTGAGAGCATGTTCCAGTCAGTTGTTTGACAACGGTGCTTGAAGTTCTGAAAACTTTTTTCCGAAAAGATACGACATAATTTACGAAAATCATTTATGAGGTCTGCCTGTTTTTCTTCTGTTCCTCTTGATCGCCTTGTGTTGTTCACGGTCCATTTCTTTTTCTCTTGTCTACCAACATGACCTATCTACTGCAATTATAACTTATATGTTTTATAACTCTCTAATATAGTACTATTCATTATCTTCTGTATTGTATTCGATTGACTTGTTTTGTGTGGCAATTCTTCTGTACTTTAATACATGACGAAGCTTACCAAATACTGCCCAAATTGAACCAATTCCTCTGTCCATTTCGGTGTTCTCATTTTCTTTGCCCAAAACAAATTCGTTGACATTTTCAATAATACAATATGATTATTTTTTTTTGTTATATCAGTCATAATCTTTGTTTTGCTCACATTCATCCTCAATCTAACATTCTTCGCTGTTCTGCTAAGTACTTCCAGAACAGCTCACTAATATTAGTCGAAATTTAAACCATGACGCTTCGAAACGCATAGTCTTTATTTAGGATTTGTCAATTATTTTGTTCCCATGATAGTTCTTTAAATTCATCTTTCGAATTTAACATGAAATGTGGCATTACGATAAAGATTTCCAATTATCCTTAAAATTCATAATTTTAAAGTTTGTAACTGTTCACAGTCAACAAAAGGCTGAGATAAGGATGCTGCATCTTACCAACACTTTTCAAAATATATATTTAAAAATCTCTAACAAATTGGAAGAGATGATTTAGAACACATGAAAGGGAGAATACGAAAAATGGGGACGGCAGATGAATATGGAAAAAATACAGTACTTATGTAAAGAAGAGGATAACGAAAAATAACTGCAGCGTCAGAAAAAAAAGTGGTAATTAGGCATCGGACAACGTCGTATAACGTTTTGGACCCGATTTTATTTTTATTTATTCAACTGTTCCTCGATGCTATGCCCTTTTTAAAAACCCTACGTGTTGTAACAGTTGATACTATTGGTAATATTCATCCTAATCTTCTTATGGTATAACTTAGGGTAATAGTTTGTCTATCCAAGCATAACTCCAAGTAGAATAAGTTGTTATGATCTTTAAGTTTTTTTGCATGGAATCAAATGCAGGATTTTTCGCGGAGGTTATAATATAATTGAAATTGTCAATAGGGTCAAGCATTTTCAATATATGCTGATCTATATAGATATTGGTTCTTTATTTTATAAACACACTTTTGGTGGAATTAGTTGGGACAAATTATGAACACGAGGTAGCACATGTGGACTAATGGGTTTATATGGGAAAAATGGCAATTTATTTGGTGTGATCTATTTGTACATGGGATGTGGGAATGGGCATCATACCATAAGATCGAATGTTTGTTTGATGTTTGTGAAATTTTGTGTCATCTCTTTTCATTAGATTTTAGTTTTGAAAATAGTCAAAAATTGCGTTTTATTCAGTAATACAGGATTGACCAAAAGCTCAGTGTCAAAATGTGAGAAGTAATAATGATCATTATTATTGGAAAATGATAATCTACCAGTATAGTCAGAAATGAAATTAAAACGTGCTCAAACTGGTCGTTGCATGTATCGAGAGGTATTGTTACCTCCCAATTACCTCTTTTATTGACAAAAGTCCTACTTCGTAAAGAAATAGCTCAGTATAGTGTATATACTATTGAAAAACGTAATAAAACATGCTCTAACAGCTTCTCGTAGTTCATAAACTGCCCACAAATTATCCCAACCCTCATTATTTTTTAAATATTTTAAATGTGTTGCCTGTTCTTCGAATATTATTATTATTACGAATTAAAGTTTAATCTACAGAGGACAACAAATCTGATTTACCAAAACATAGGAAATATCAAAAAAATTTTACAAACCATCTATACAAAAGAATGAACGGTGCTTAAACTAAAACCAGCCAATGAATTTCTAATAGCGTGTGTTACCGCTCCTCGCTCTAATTATAGTTTTCATTCATCTTGGAAGGCTTCTTAACAGGTTCTGACCATATCTTTTCGGTATGTTTTTTCAGAAGTTAAAAAGAACATTTTCAAGATCATCTAATGCTCTTCTTGGTGCCGGATGCTGCTGAATTTGCCATCCTCGCTGGTCCCAGACATGCTCTATCTCGACCTCTTCTAAGTACTGCCGAAGCACTCTAGCAGTTTATGAACGAGCATTATCGTGCATTAGCACAGAGTTGTCACCGATATGAGGCATATAGGGAAATACATGGGGTTTTAGGATATTGGTTATGTATCTGTCACTATTTAGTCTTCCATCATTCACTGGTACTAACTCCATGTGATCTTCGAAAGAAATTCCTCCCAAAACCATGATAGAGCCACCACCAAAGCTTTGACAAAAATTAACCTGATCGTGTCGTTCACCACCTCGCCTATACACTGGTACACGCCCACAAAATCTTGATTCATCAATCATATTGGATCATTCTTGAATATTCTAATTTGCGTGTTCTCGAGCACATTCCAATCTTGCTACTCGATGTTCTCTAGTAAGACGTGGACTTCTAGCTGGCGCTCTGGCTCGTATTCTTGCTTTTCTCGGCCTATTGCGAAATGTTTGTAGGCTTATTTGGACATTACAAGCAGTCAACGAATCTGTTTGCAGCCTTCGAGCGGTGGTATGACTAATTCTTAACGCCGTTAACCTCAAATAACGAATATGTACTACCGAAGTTACCCTTCCGCGGCCTTGTCCGGATCTTCTGGTTAGCTGCCCTGTTTCTTGGTAGCGAATAACAACTCTGGATATGGTGCTTTGTTGAGCTCGAATAACCACGGGAACGTTTCTTTGACTGCGGCTATCTTGTATGAGCGCGATGATTCTAGCGGCTTCTTCATTCGTCACATGTCTTGTTAAACGTTGGGGCACATCCATTATTAACAAAATAAATTTGAATTTTCACTATTCAATAACAAAATTTGCATAGAATGTTCTTGATCTCAATGCATTCTCCTAAACAGAAATTATTTACTCGAGCATTTTTGCTTTCAAAAAAAATTTGTAAGAAATTGTGATATTTTTTTGCCCATAAGAAACCAGAAATGTGCTGGTGCCCTCTGGTAGATTCATTGAGTTCCAATAAAATTTCACAACTATTAGGGGCTTGTAACTTAAAATAATTAACTAAAAAGTTATATCAATATTCACTTTTCGTACTTGCTGTTTCTGTTGTCTATACTTCGAAATATATTAATATTTCTTTGAACCATATGTTATTGCTTTCAATAGCTTGTGAACAGAATCGTACACTAAGAAATGCTTACACCAAATTTATAGATCATATAAAAGAGAGTACATTTGACATTTTTATATTTCAAAATGCTTGTTTTAGAAAAAATATTGCGTCGTATCCATGTTGACGTTCACAGCTTCTGCAATGATTTTTGTTATTTTTTGTATTCATATTTGCATTATTAGGCATTTTTAGAATAAAAATATTTCATTTTATTTAACAAGTTCAGTTTAAGCAGTTGTGAGAAAATTCATATGTTCACCGTACCGAATGTTATCTCGATCTTCCATCGATGTGACGATTCTTCTTCGGATCTCTTGAAATTTACCGACATCTCTTGGAATGTTGGTAAATTGGACCCTTACAAGCCGCTCTACAACTGAAACTGTTATTTTATGTTGTCTATAAAAGATCGATTTCTATTGTCTTTTAATTCCCATCTCGCCCGATTCTTTTTGAAGTGATTTATAGTCGGTTTATACATTATTTTACCTCAAGGTGACCATCGCAATAAAAAAAATCACATTCATTCTATTCTGCTAATAATGGAAACTCCCATCCCAACAGCATCCCATGTATTTCTTGATTTTTGAAAATATAAGTTTAGAGAAGCTGAGACTTTGGAAGCAGATTCTAGTTATCTTGGTTTTAGATCCACTTTTTTCAGAATAAAGTAATGCACAGAATGAACGGGAATATGACGTGCTCTAGACGTTAATAAATGTTATTTCATCACCTTTATCTGGATATTTACAAGATGTTAACACTGCAACCATTGATATTTGTTCCCAAAATTAGCCCAAAAGCAGTGATCAAAACGAGAGATAGGCAGCTTGCATTCATTCTAATTAGTTCAGAACGCATTGAGATTAAAAAAGACAATAATAAGTAGAAATAAATAAGCAAACAGCCAACTTCAAACATTTGAAGAAAAACAAAAATATTTTAAATATTTTTAAGGGTTTTTCAAGAGTGCAGTGACTATTTAGAGTTATGATTTAGTTGAGGTCTATATTTTGAGAGATTTATCGAGGGCCTAAATAAGTGACAACCGTGAGAAGTAGCTCTGATTGCGGCTCCAAGGAAGTGGTAGAAAGCCTCCAGATTACATGCTTCGAATTCAAGGTCAACTTCACACAACATGACTTTTTAAATATTACACAAAAATTATCGATCGGTTTGTTTTGCTTGCTTTCATTGACTTTCTTGAAAAAGGAAATACTATCAACGGCGAGTATTATGCGAGCTTATTGCAACGTTTGAGCGAAGCAATCAGGCCAAAACAGCCGCGTTTGGCTAAGAAGAAACTGTTGTTTCATCAAAACAATGCCTCAGCCCACACATTCGTTATTGCAATGGTCAAAATTGATTAATCAAAAACCCTTTTCGCCAGATTTAGACCCCTTCGATTATTTTGTGTTCCCAGACTTGAAAAAATGGCTAGGTGATTAAAGATTTTCCAGCAATGATGTCGGCAGTTAGTGGCTATTTTGAGGAGCTTGAAGAGTCTTATCATAAAAATTTTATCGAATCTATTGAATTGAGATCAAGTTCCAAAATTTTTGGTCTTTACTTTGTGAGGCTAAGTAGTTCTGAGATCATCCCCGTAATTATCACTTCACTTCGTATTCACTTCACTATCACAAAATTATAATTAAATAAGTTGTGGACATAAATAAATTCCAATTATAATATCAGATTGTGGAAGTATCAGAGTGTTTAGCAATTATTCATCTAGAGACATTTAATTTTATGGCACACTACATATATACTAAATTTCAATTTTAATTAATTCACTTTTATTTCTGTAGTTCGAAGCTCATCTTATTCGTGTGAACAAAATTCGCCGCCTCTTGAAATCTGTCGCACAAGGCTACAGCGTACACGGCTCACTGATAAATCCACCACTGGTTGGCTAGATAACTAAGTTTCCAAATCGTGGAAAATCGGGTCATATAATGTGCCTCAGGTCTCCTAGTGAACCACGACAGATCTGAATGCGTGCAACGAGCGCACGTAAATCGAGCGCACGGTTGTTCGAGCGCACAGATTACGAGGTCTAGCTATTAAATAACGAGACTGTGCGCCTAGAGGGTGCCCAAAACAGGTGAGGTAAAAAACGAGTAGTGCGTTGGGTATCTAGATATCTTGTCCAAAAACACGTTTTCGTCACTATTATAGTATTTGTGTAGTAGCGGTTTAAAACGAACGTGTTTTTTTCTCGTACCGAAAACCATGTGTAACAAAAAACGTATCAATCTCAAATTTCTCGTTAATTAGAAAAAAATGACGGGAGTGCCGACAGAAGTGAAAACTTAAATATTAACGTTGTGCATTTTTGATATTTTGGAATGGTTAGGGAATAATTTTGCACGACTTTGTTTGCTTCAATTATCAGTATAAAAGTACTATCATTTATGTGGTAGAATACAGTATTTATTTATTGTGCTATTGTACACAAACACAAAACAATTTATAGATCTTTCAGAAAAATCAACTTCCATCCATAATTTCGACGATTTTTTTCACCATCATTATTACCAGAACCAGCCAATCTCTAAAACTGATACGATCGGTTTATGATAGCTGAAGTGAGAAACGAACCTATTCAAATGTCTAATAAAAATTTCATCAATAGTAGTTTTGTATTTAGTTTTGCTAAGATTGCGATTATTTGACATAGTTAAACCAAATTCATTATTTAAATATTCAATTAATAGTTGATTTTTATCGTCTGCAAAGTTTATGTTGAAATCTCCACTCAAAATCATTGGCAATTCATCAAAGCTTTTTCCAATTTTTTTGCCCCGTCTAAACGAAACAGCAGGCGCAGGCATACATTTCCGCCGCCCCGTAGAAAGAGAGGGGGATACTTCCTCTCCTACGCTCTACCGGCTGTCTACTCTCCATCCGTCTTACGAATTTTCGATCAGGTCACGTGTCCTGACGCGAGCTTAACATTTTTTACCCATTACAAAAAAAGTGTACAACGCCGCTAAAGAAGTTTTCACTTCGACTCAGTGCTATAATTTGTCACCATAGGCAAGAGGCCTATGGTAACGATTCTTTATCTCGTGCGCATGTTTTCTATTGGTGTAAGCGCTTTAGTGAATGCCGAAAGAGCACTGAAGATGACCAGCGCCCAGGTCGCCCTATGATTGTTTCAACTACGGAAACAAGATCAAAATCAACCAAATTATGCGTCCAGATCGTCGAATGAGCATTCGGATGATTGCCAAGGTTGTAAACGCCGATAAAGACCTGATTTGAGTCGATGGAAGCGGTAAAGAAAAAAACGGCAGAGCTCCTTAAGGCACTCACCAAAGAAGACTTCCAGCACTGCTTCTATCAATGGAAAAAACGTATGAATAGGTGTGTGGCGAGGGGAGGGGAGTATATTATGTATTCGAACGTAGAATAATTTTTGTATGACTACCCTTTTTCGTGACCATTCTCGTAATTTAATAGTCAGACCTCGTATATAGGAGGGTGCATCGAGTGCACATTTGCAGGTATGTGGACGGTATCTTCAATCCCTGTATTTAGCTTGAAATGTTTATTACCATGAATAGATGAAGAAAAATAATAACAAAAAACGAGTTACTACTTTCTCAATGCGATTATGCATCATAGTCTCCTAACTTAACCTAATATATAGGTTATATATAACTTAAAATAAAATGTTTTTTTTTGTGGAAAATTCAAAATACGCATTTTGTTTCTAATTGTTTTGAACCTTTTACCAAAAATGCACACATTCTTAGAAAAAATAATTTATATAATATTAAACATTTGCTCACTTTGGAAAATCTTAGATGTTGCTGATAGTTTTTCGTTTTGTTCTAATGATAATAATTATTCAAAAATTCGTATGTTTGCCCATTTCTAGGACTCACTTCGGCAGATCAAATTTTCTTGTGCGCTCGTCGAACGATCCTTCGAAGTGTGCGCTAGATGCATGAGATGTTTTCTAAATGTGCCCGTGCGCTCGATGTACGTGCGCTCCTCGCATCCCACCGACAGATCTAGATCTCGTACTAACCTAATTGATTTTGACATAAAAAACCCTTATATTCATGCTATACCCGTTAGAAAAGTCGTTAGATACAAAAATGTGTCAAGTGTGCTAACAATGATAGGTTGACATTGAATAGCTCAATTTCCGTTAGACTAATCAGCTGTTAAAAAAACCCGCTTTTCTCTTCAACCAAAAACCCTATTTTATGCTGTTTCACTAATTATTACAATCAATAATAGATTCCCGAAAAGATAAGAGAGTTGTTAAGAATTTAAAAATTTTAATAAGTTTTATTTACCGACTGAGACACATTAGTGAGGACCGGCTGACAGAAAAGATTAAAAAGGCGGTGACTAAAACGGCACAAGAATAGAGATAAAACAAAAATGCCGGCGAGTTGCACCGACTGAATTTCAACGGGCCCATTAACGGCTGACTTTTTCCTACCATTCAACGTCGATAATGTCCTCGCATTGTTACAATTACTAATTGATACCGATTGATTTTAAACAGATCTCAAAACAGAAGGTGATTATCGAAATAAAAAAAAAAGAATTAGTTCGAATTACTTGGGATGTTTTCCAATACAATACGAGGCGTGGCTTGGTGCTATATTGAGACTTTCGCTTTTTTTGGTATTTTTTATATAGAGCAAGTGACATTCCAAGAGACACCACATTATTATACGTAGATAGAAAGTTATTCGCTAACCTACTGAAAAAATTATACAGGGTTATTCCTTACAAACTATTAATCTCTTTACATTTTTGTGGGAAAAAAACTTATTAACAAATTTTGTCCAAATTTACTCAAACATATAGGATAGTGTGCAAATTTTGAAGAATACATTTTTTGTAGGTACCTAATACTGATTATGTTTATTGTTTAAAATCGTAGTTAAAACAATAAATACGAGGACATATTGAAAAATTCATAGCCTACTATAGAACTAAACAAAATATTTTATTACTCAACATATTTTCCTCTTAATTGGATACATTTATTACAACGAACCTGCAACGTCTCTAGACCTTTCAAAAAAAATATTATTACCTCTTATTACCTCTTCGTTGAAAGAAAATTTACGACCTTTTAAACACTTTTTCAGTTAAGGAAAGAGATGATAGTAAGACGGAGCCAAATATGGTGAATAAGGGGGGTGTTCTAGTAATTTAAATCCTAAATCATAAATCATTTTTTGCATGAAAACATGAGATTTGTGTGTAGGGGCGTTTTCCTGCAAAAACCAAACACCTTTGCATAGCTTTTCACGTCTTTTCTCTTTAATTTTTTCCCGTAGAGTGGTCAGTAATATCGAATAGTAATCTCCAGTTATTGTTCTACCTTTATCCAAAAAATCAATCATGATTACTCCATGGTAATCCCAAAAAACTGAAGCAAGAATTTTTTAAGCAGATTTTTGACCACGAAACTTCTTAGGTTTTGGAGAACCAGAGTGTCGCCATTCCATCGATTGCTACTTTGTTTCTGGATCGTAGAAGTCTACATCGTTTTCAAATCGAGCACAGATCGAACGCGATTCTTCTACCTTTGCACACTTTTGGTCAACAATCAAACATTTGGGGATCCATTTTCCAGCAATTTTTCTCATGTCCAAATTGACGTGAACTATATAATGAACGCGTTTGTATGAAATATTCAGTGCTTCTGATATCCGTTTTAGCCCAATTCGACGGTTTGATAAAATCATGTCATGAAGTGCATCGATATTTTCGGGGATTAACACAGAAACTGGCCTTCCCTTTCGGTCATCATCTTCAATGGAAAATTTACCTCTTTTGAAGCTTTCAGTCCAATTTTTCACGGTCGCATACGAAGGACATTGATCACCAAGGGTATTAAGCATATCTTCGTAAATCTGCTTACCTTTTAACCCTTTTAAATACAGGTACTTGATCATAGCTCGATACTCCAATTTTTCGATTTTCGCTTTTTTACTTTTTTGACGTCAAACCTTATACTGACATATACTCTAATAAAATATTGTTCGTTGCTATGGTAACGCAATATTTTGTTTATGCATGGAACTGGTCTAGGCTAACTAGATATCAATACAACCTCGTACAACGTTACATGGTGTCAGAATTATAGAAAAACGTCTAAAATAAAAGGAAAAATGCAAGAAAGTTGTAAAATGGAAGCTAACGACGCAGTATCTGAATCAAAGCCTCTTGCTAACCTACAAATAGACTCGGACAAGACCCCGTGTTGGGAAAAATGGTTAGATACAACAGTTTGAGTCTCTGTTCAATTAGATAAAAAGCCAGCTCAAGTCCGGGCGGAAACATGACAGTGATAGGCTAAGAAGCAATCGAAATATACAAAAGTTTCAACGTTAGTGGCGCTGACAAAAATAATTGCAAATCATTAAAAACTAGATTAAAGAATAGTTCAATCAAAATCGAATATATAGTTTGAAAAAATTATACAGGGTTATTCCTTATAAACTATTAATCTCTTTTCATTGTTGTTATTATTACATCACAAAATAAGTCGGGACACTGATACAAAAGTGACGCTGCCTTTGCTAATCCATATGACGTTCACGAAGTACCAGCTTTCAAAAGCCGTATTCAAATGTAAATATTTTTTTCTCTTTGTTTATCTCGAAACTCGAATAGCAGGCCTCATTTTTCCAAAGAAAAAACAATAATTTTGTTCACCATTTTCATTAATAGATAATAAAGGTGCATTAACGAATGAAAAATCCTCAATAGTTTCGGGTACACGTACCGAACACACTGTTTACACTAACACTACACCAACACTCAAAATTACAATGTCTACAGTGCGTAGATAAGATAGATAAGACGGAAAGTTTGTACCAACAGCTTAACAGGCCTTATACCTAGGCACAAGACTTGGAGTCGTTCTACTACTATTTTTGTTCATAGCTGCTTACCGCCAATTCTCTATTCCTATTCTTTCTAAATCTTCTATACATGCTTCTATCCGTGGACAAGGATCTTTTCACTCAATTTTTTTCGACTATTCTGGCTATATGCCCCATCTAACGGAGTATTTTTGCTCTGACCTCATTTCCCATCTCAACTTCACCTTTGATTTCTGCATTTGTTCTTCTCCTTTATCATTTTGCTCTCGCACTCCTGCGAAAATCTTCCTTTCTCTGCAATACTTATATTTTTTTTTCGTTTTTGTTCATGTTCCAACACTCACTGCCATTCAGCACCGTTGCTTTGGTTGTATAACCGTCTTCTAAATGCTTAATTTGGCGGCTCATGAAATATCTTTTGATCTTAACACGTTGAAACCCAACCAAAATCCAGGGCACAAACACCATACGGGATGTGGATCCAACGAAAAAAATAACAAAAAGGGCAAAAATGAAATCAGATTACTAGCAAAAAGAGCGAAAAAGGAATAAAAATATGAAAATGAAAGGATAAGCGTGTTGATGTTTTCTACACAGCATGCTGATGAGACATTAAGTATTGACAGACGATCAGGAATGGTTGTAAAGCCTTAAGCCATGGTCGACTATAACAAATGAAAATCTTCTATAGACCTGTCTGAACAAATGATCAAATTACATTACCTCTTTGAGAAGGACGTTGAAGCGGTATAGGAAAGTTTCTATTGAACTGTTATTTGGTACAGAAATACTGAATCTAAAATCAGTGTAGCAAAGAAGTTACTGACGAAAGAAAATATGGCTGTTGCTGATCGAGAAACGCCAAAATAAAACAAAAAACTCATTGACTAGTGAAGGTCCAAGTCACAAAGTGCGAAGAGATTGTGAAGGGTGCAGTAAAAAAAATCACGAAAAAAAAACAAATAGACTAAGTGTAAGGTATTGATTCAAGGATGCAGGATGGTTCAACCAAACTGTAATAGACATTTAAATACGGTCACTTGAGCCGTGGAGAAGATTCGAAATAAAATACTTGGTGCGGTCCATAGGACTTTGAAGAAAGTACAAGTACGAGCCTATGGACCGCACCGGGGCTGAACGTGTTAATAGTAATCATAGGGCTCCAAACGTTTATTTCCCTCTTGCCAGTTTTTTTCGATTTCCGTGGTTTCACCTCCTTTGTTTGTTACTGTTACTATCTGGTACTCGAACTCCTGGACTTTATCAAATCTATATTCCTTATTAAGTTCTGTTGTCACTTTCAATTGGTTGCAGCTATTCAGATACCTTCTCATTTCCATATATTTAGTATTTTGATGATTAATGCACAGTCCATATTATTTTGCTTTCTTTTCTAGATCCTTTTTTTTCTCGTTCTACTTATAAGTAACAAATCTGCGTAGGCAAGGATTTGTGGTTTGTTATTGTAAATCATGCCCTGGGTTTGGATGCGATTAGTTCTCAGGAAAGACGGAAAGTGATGAATAGAAATGAATAGAGAATACTACATCTTACTTCGATTCCAATTACGCCTTATACCCGCCAGGTTAGAAAACATTACGATTAAATAAGCAAATAAATTTAGTTGGATTCATATTGGGTTCACTTGCTTGTTAATTATGATAGTTTTAATTTCCAGATAAAATATGGACAAATATCTTGAAAAATTCAATTATAAATACGTTTCACGTAAGAAATACAATCCAATATGTTTTATTGATGGAATCACACGGTCATAGAAGGGCGATAATTACCCTGTTGTTGTAAGCTCTCCCCGTACTGAAAAAATGAAAAAGTTTTAGCTTCCTTTAAACATTTCCCACAATTCTAATATAAATTGTGATATTAAAAATAATAAAAATATTAGCATACGATAGAAATGTGGGTTGTTATTAGTTATTAGCAGAAATTGAATTGCATAGTGAAATTTTTATTGTTATACAAAGCGGTACATATGCAAATTTGAGGAAAATTATGGAATTGCCGTTGACATTAATATATATGCAAAGTACCTATTTGAAGACGGTATATGCTTCAGAAATTCCACTTTATTCCATGTATTATCTTGAGTAATATTCTACATAAAAGGATAAGGTGATAATCGTTAGAAATGTTAAAAATACAATATATCAGATGTGATTAAATAACGGAATTGACGATCTGCAATATCTCATTTCAAATTTGTAGATTCTCACCTTTTAACAACTTCAATATAACTAATCTCTCTTCCTAATACGATCGATTTAAATGATTGTTTGAAATACTCGTAGTATTGTTTTTTTCAGTTTCTTTAGGCCGCGTGTCGTTTTTTATTCCTCGGACAAAAATTACCGTACATAAATTCTACTTTAGACAACACATCGATATCCCATGGCGCAAAATCTGCCAAATAAAGGAGATAGTTTAATATAACGATGATGAACTTGATAAGATATATTCAAATATATCGTTACTTCAAAAATTGTTATTTTTGTTAGATATTTGTCAACATCAGAGTGGATCCATTGGAATGTTTATTTAACCTGGAATCTTTTTGGTTTCAGCTTTTCTTTTCTCTCCTTCTTTTTAGTCTTTTTTGAACACCGTTCATGTAAGATCAACACTTTCATTTTCACGATAATCATCGTTTTTTTTTAATAAATTAATTTGCTATTTTCGTTTAGGAGGGAGAGAGAGAAATACTTTATTTTTCAAAAAATTGTTACAATTTGTAGAGAAAAGCTTGTAAAAACTAAAAATCAAACATAAAAATAGCTAAATGAAGATAAAAATGAAATAAAATTCAATATACAGAAGAAAACTACTCAAATTAAACAAGTATGCAGTATTATTGCGAAATGCGAGAAAAAATGTTATAAATTTGATTTTAATATGCAAATGATTGTGCTTTTTTTTGCATTGTAAAATATTGAGCCTTTAACTAATTCTGAACGTGGAGTACGTAGGTTAAGGTCGTGCTCCGCGTTTCTAAGTGGATAGCCGTGCAACTATCATTCTGAAATTGAAGAAGCGTGCTTACTAACTAGGCCAACGGATTCAAAGATGAATAAGAAAGGACGAGACAGAATTTTTAGTCTTTTGAAGAAGTTCCTGCAGTGAGACCTCCCGTTTAGTCTGAGTAAATATCTAATAGCTCTCTTTTGTAGTTTAAAGATTCGCTCAAATTGAGTCTCACCACACGTACCCTAGAAGGAAAGAGCATGTCGGAAGTGCGACTCAATAAGGACATAATTGACTGTTAAGGAGATGGATAGATTCAGTTTTTTGGAAACATAAAGTTCCGAATAGGGGATGGTTGTACCTAACTGATGGTTGTTGATTTGAATTTCATGATTTCTAATTTAATTTTTGTTGTTGATGTTAATGAAAAATCTAGATCTTTATGTAATCCTAGACTGTTGTTGTAGCTTCAATATATGTTTCGGCAAATGATTAACTTGCGGATGCGTGACCGTCAAATTTTCAAACTATTTCATTTTTTTGTTAAAATATTTACAATCACACCGAAGCCTTTTCTGTTACATGGATACGTTTCAATGTTGCAACTGGGACCGACACCCTTCGATAAATCCTTGCCTAGGACTATATTGAGCGTTACTGTTTTTTTTTTCGTCTGATACTTATAATAGGTATTATCATAGAAAAAACTCAATTATCATGCAAATTCAACTCTATTTACGTTTTTATCTGAAACATATATATGAAAACAAGACAATAAACAAAGTCATTAAAATGTTTTAGAAATATTTGCTAATTTAGCATAGATAATGTGATAAGCAATGTTAATTTGATGTATAAGCTGTCGTATTTTCTATAATTAATTAATAAAAGTCCCTTCGACGTCTTTCTATTTCCATGACTATGTCAAACGTTTTATATTATCAGGTATTGATAACAAACGTCATTTGTATGGTATTTGGATCGCAGGCACAATAGAATAGATATGTGGATATTATATGTAACCTGTTTATGAGAAATATAAAAAAACTTGATCAAAATAATAACAAAATTCGTACTTCAGCAGTTAAATAATTCATGAAAAATGAGAAGATGTACTTTACACAAACCAAAGTCCATATTAAAGCAAGATAAAGTGGATCTTATAAAATAGTTGGAAAAAAGGAATGCTCAAGGCTGACATAAACGCAGTATGAGTTCCTAGTAACGAGGTAACACGAGGTTAGTGCTCTCGTCAAATGAAAAGAAAACATCTAACAACTGTCGTCATACATCATACATGCTAAATACGGATAGCAAAACTCTTGAACGTGAAAGAGTGGACCCAGTCGTTATTTCTTTCTCGGAATAGAATCAATACGTTCTCCACAGAGACCGCTACACCCTTGGCCCTAGTCTTCAACGCCGGAAAAGATGATATTTCAGTGCTCAAGAACTGAAAAGTACTGAAGTGAAACTTAAACTGAAAAGTGGGTTAACTCATAGGATAACTACAGACAATTCCAGCTTCTTCATCAACAGATTTCTTGAGTACAACAGAGAAAACGGCATCGTGGTAAATCAACTCACTGGAAGGAAACTTCTAGACTTAGTGCTAGGCTCGTTTTACTTGTACATCATGTATGCTGCTGCAACTCACATTATCAGAGGAGGCAAGTGAGCTTATTATTATTTGAAGACGATGTAACCGTGATAAAGCACCTGGAGGAGATCAATTTCATTATCGATACGATATGGGTGGACTTGGTTGGCCTGAGACTATCAGAGCGAAAAATATTTTACTGTTAATAAATACCAGATTATATATCAAACAGATTATTAATTACTGTACAAAGGAGTCTTTACCTCGACTCATACCGGATATATTCGGATAAAAAATAGAAGAATGTGGGTGATTACAGGTGATCCTGTTAGCGATAGAGAATATCGACCACGAGTTCTTGAGTTCTTAGCCTAAGGCATAAGTTGATTATTTTTCAACAACCGGAAATACCGGTTTGTGCTGTAATTTCAGAACTTGACTGATTGGTCATAAAATGGATCGATGCAGCAAGTGTAAACTTAGTGTGAAGCTAGTTGAAGCTATGTAACTGACGCGTGCATAAAGGTTTTTGCGAAAGCACTGTATTCACAATGCGATGCCAAGAGCTTATGGACCTACTATAAGTCGTCGGCAAATGAGATGGAGCTCCTCGACCAACTGAAGAAGAGCTCACCATCTTATTTATCGGATAGATTTCTTTATAAGTCGTCCTTACAACAGAAATTGCTTGGACAGCACCGAGCATGTTCGCAGTTGAGATGTTGAGAGTAATTCGCAAGGAAGAAAAGTAGATAGAAGCAAATTGAAAGAAAGGGAGCAATTGGGGGAATGAATACCCAGACTTATCCCCTTGAAGTTATGCCTGTCGTAAAGTCCACGGAGATAACAGAGGGTGGATATATAGTAGTATTTTTAGACAGTCTGGAAGATGTGTAATCATCCGGTGGATCGTCAGGCTAGTTTGTAGCTAGCTTTTTCCCTGGGTTTGGTAGAAGTATTCACTTCTTCTCTCCAATTATTAACATACACTTCACTAATTCTCTCTTCCTTCTCGTCGTTCTCGTTGAGGGTGTATTTTGCATAGATAATATAATATAATAATACTCAAATAACTCATAATTGAATGACAAAGCCCTGAATTCACTCGTTAAAACTGCCCCTACGATTACCAATCCTCCAATATTAGCATAATACATTGCTTTGTGATTTCTTGTATCTTCTTTGACTCAAATCTTGGTATAATTACTGGGTCTTGATGGGTTTTCATTGCTTTCTTCAAGCTGATGTTCGACTGAGATTATAGCTTCAGCTTAAACCTACAATTTCTCACAAATGTCTTACATCATTCTATCAACTGAGTGCACCATTTCATGGGCAATCATGAATAATACTACGTATTTGGCCTTAGTCAAGGTTATGCCTCCACTTGCGATGTCCACGTTGTCTTTCCGCACCCTCCAGTTTTTTGTTGAAAAAAATTGGCTTGGACTGAGGTAATATGGATTAATTTTCAAATAAAGTTTTTGCTATACGTGTATAACTTTATTCATTCCAGAAAAATCATCAACAGGCCTGTTGGTATAAATAAACACTATTTCCATGAATTTGTAATTTTATTGTGAGAATTTTTGGACAATAGTTGTTTGTGTGTGTATATTTATTAGTGAGTCCTATTCGTCATACGAGGATGGTCCCAGAAGTACATGGCCCAACAAGGAAATCCTCAAAATAGCCAATTATTCAAGCCTGAGGACAGAAGATGATCCAAGGGGGCTAGATATGGCGAAAAGGGTGCATGACGTAGCAATTCAAACTTCAATTCATTAATTTAGGCCATTGCAATAACGGTGTGAACTGGAGCATTATCTTGATGGAACAACACTTTCTTCTCAGCCAAATGCGGCCGTTTTTGCTTGATTTCTTTGCTGAAATGTTGCAATAAGTTCGCATAATACTCGCGGTTAATACTTTTTTCTTATTCAAGTGAATGAAAATTGTCCCGCAGGCTTCCCAAAAAATGACCAGATGGAACCCTCTTTGTCTTCTATGGAGACGGTTCTTTGATTGTTCTTTTGTTGCTGGTGTGAAATGATGGACCCACGTTTTATCCATGGTTATGAAACTGCGCGCGAAAATTCGACTTATTTTTCTAAAACATTGTCAAACACTCGATGAAAACATCATCACGACGCTGTTTTTGTTCCATTATGAGCAATGAGCATGCATCTTGCGCACAGCGTTTTCATGTCCAAATTTTCAGTAAATATGAGATGTATCGTACTTTTTAGAATATAATAATAACGAAGGAGAGGTCTCACTTAGAATATCAAATAACTATGACAATTTTTTTTACAAATTCACTAAAAATGTTCACTTTTGATGGCTGCCAAACAAATACTAAACAACGTGTATTTTTTAAGTAACTACCGCCATCTCTGGGCCATTCCAGGTACTTATAGGACTATATTGTATAATAAGTAAGTAATATTGATTGGTAAAGCAAAAATTTTGATGGAAGAAGGACTGAAAAACAAAATTGAGTCAATATATTAATTTTTTGGTTATCGTTCATAATAAATTATGATATAAATCAGTAACTAACTGTACTGATGAAAAAGAAACAATAAACCCTTAATAGAAGTGTCGAAAGCTGAAATCCAATTCTCTTTGCTCTATTTGACATTTCGTGGATAAAAATACACAACAAAACGCATTCTCTTCTTTTCTTAAATAGCAGAGGATCTAATTTTATCCCGAAACGTCTCTTGTAAAAACTTAAACGTACACAATACCATCAATTATAGTGATTTAATACCTTAATTGAAGCGCTCTTATACTAAGGATTTATTTATTGTCTGACAAAACATAAATGGGGTACAAAATGGGGAAAAATATGGGGAACGGTAAAAACATGTTGTAAAACTTGGAGCGGTAAAAATCACAAAAGCTTTTATATATTTAATAGCCTATCAATCATTTGTTAAAAATAGTAACAAGAATACTTAATTGATAGTAGTGACTCTGTAAACGATGGAAAATTTAAATATGAGATTAAAAATTGACCCAAATACAAACCATATAAATATTACAATAGTTCAACTCGACTATTGGGAAAACAACAATGACAGATTTTCATAAATTGTGGTTTGTTTCCTTGGAAACTTAAATATTTCAATATGAACCTGATATACCTTCTTATGTGTTATATTACGGATGTACCACGACGACTTAAAACTATCTGTATATGGCAAAATACTTAAAATCATCAAAATTACTAGGTTTGGGTTTTCGGATACGTTGACTGTAACTTTGTTATTTTAAATAGAACAATATATATATATATATATATATATATATATATATATATATATATATATATATCAATACATTTTTGAAATTTATGTAAAATTTTAGTATACTTTTGTATAAAATCATTTCTCGAAAAATGTATACTTTTTGAGTTATTAATTTTTTTGTACAAAATTTGCCCATTGCAGACCCTAATAAATTATTTTTTTACTAGGATACCCTTAAAGATATGAAAATGGTTTCTATTCGGTTGCTTTTAGCAAGATCAAATGTATTTGAATCTATGTTGAAAAATTTTTCATTTCATACAGGATATATATATAAAAAGTGTTCAAAGCTTAAATTAATAAATAACAAATTTCTTTCTTTTTTTTTCTATTTTAATTCAGAGGTAAAAAATCAGGCAAATTCATGTATACTCTCCTATACCTAAACCTCATCGTTATCCAGATATTAAATGTTTTCTGTAAATTTTTAAGGATGCAAGTGTGGTCTGAATTTTATTTTGACCCTTTGGTACAAGCACTAAGAAATAAAAAAGCATTTTTCTTTATCTTGACATAGGGATGCATGTTTTCGTAAAATATGAGAAATCGATGATTTGCTTACTCCAAGATATCTTACGGTAACACGAATTGATGCTTCTGGATAAGTAGTAAAATAAGAAACAACATTAATTTCGACATTATCATTGTCAATAACTGGTTTAATTCGATTAACTTTCGCTTTAAATGAACCGTATAGCTTCAAATTGTTGAGGAACAGTTTGCGAGTTTGGTCGTGGTCTATCTGGATAACTCGAAACGGACCAGATTTGAGTCTATGGAAGCGGTAAAGCAAAAAACAGCAGAGCTCCTGTAGGCCCAAACCAAAGAAGACTTCCAGCACTACTTAAGGTGTGTGGCGAGGGGAGGGAAGTATATTGAAGGGGAGCATTCGAATTTAGAATAATTTTTATAATAAAACCCATTTTTCGTAACCAGTCTCGTTATTTAATAGCCAGACCTCGTATTAGAGATAGTAAAACTATTATATTATTATTATATCAGAACTCAGGCTCATAACTGTATTCGAAGACAGATTTTTAGAACTTTTAAAACAGGAAGTAAAATGACTAATCTCAATATCTCCAGTACAATTTACAATATTTGTGAATATCATAGCTTTTGAAGAATGTTTGAGAAAAGTTGTTGCTTCTGAAGTTGAAATATCAAGAGTTTTTACCATGTCCATAGAAATATGTTTCACAAAATACAATTTGTCATTTTCACAGCAAACTGTAATTTTCACACGAAGACGTCACTTTTCATTTTAGCTTCGCACTTTTTTAACTACAGTGATCTATGTAAAATGACTTTAATTTACCAATCGTAGGAAAAATATTAATACATAAATAAAATGCTACTCAAAATTCACTAAACTATTATCATTTTCCCACTAGAATGTCATTATATTATGGAATAAAAATTTTTTACAGTGTAAGATATTGGAAACTTCTATATGAAGTGCTTCGGTTGGAGTGTAGTAGATAAGACGGTCGATGCGCTCTATCAACAAAATCTTCCAGATTAATTAAATTAAGTGGATGTCTCTAAGAATCATTACGAAAACAAGGAGAAGGGAGAATCAATATCTCCAGAGATGAAGCAGGATCGTTGTTCCATAATAATGCCAGAAATTAATTTCGGGACGTTTATATTATAAGATGGTTACTATAAGATAAGAAATAGGTGAGGAGTTTGTGAGTATTATGGAGTAATTAAACAAGAAATAAGAATGGAATTAGGAGAGGAAAGCTTAGTGCAACTTTTCCGGAGATTTTAATTGTAGCTTCACGTGTACTACTACTACACTACAACTACTGGGACAACCAAATAATCATCTTCAGAAACTGAATGCGAAATCTAGTCTCTGAATATGATAATTTGGTTTTCCCAGTGTAATTGTGAGTGTTGGTGTAGTGGTAATGTAAACACTGTGTTCACTATGAATATCACCAACGATTCCAGAAATTCCAGCTTGGTCTGAACGAGCGATTGGTAATCGTTCGGCCATAACAATGGATACCTCTTAGAGTTATTTGAATGTTACAACACTGCAAAGTAAACTGAGTATCCTTATGTCCTTATGATATAACTTTGATTGAAATTACAAAATTATCTAGTAAAATTTTCTAATACCTCTTATTTTTTCAATGTAAATTGAATTATTTCATTTAGTAATTTTACTAAGTTGATGTGCGTTAAAACTTCCTACATACTTTTGGCAAGATAACTAAAGAAATTTTTAACAGTGTGTTGCAACCTATATGCACAACGAGAGGCTGCAAACATCAATAATATTGTCGAATTTCCATATTTTCTCTTTTTTTAGTCGAATGATTATCTGCCTTTTTCCAGTTTCAAAGCTTTACTTTTCCTATACCAGTTCAATCGACTTTAGTTCGCAATGATATAGTGTAGATCTAACCACCGTCATTTTAAGATTTTCTACAATTGCATCAATATCATATTTTTTAAATTTCTTTCTATGAAGGGATCACAAAGAATACAGTTCTTATCTCACAGAAGAGAGATGGAACTCAATAATCTTTGAGATAATCCAATTCTGTGAAACTTTTTCTAACGACCTCAATTTTAGTAGATATTTATATTATTCTGTATTATTCATACATAAAAAAGGACTATAAACGTAGATTAGTACCTCATTTTAATAAATGTATTGGTTGAAATATCTTTCTCGCATGATTAAAATAGTTTCCTTATTGATTCGAAACTGAATCTTTATGCATCAACAAACGTTCCCTGCTTCAAACCTTCTCAGTATCTCAGAAAACAACATTTCGAGCGTTTCAATGAAATACCATCAATTTCAACTGAAATGCCAAGTATGCTTCATTTTCCCGTACATTCACAGTCTAATCGACCACATGCGTTAGTACATTCGCAGTAAATGCAGTGTGAACTTTCATAATTGAAAGCATTTATTTTCTGAATTTTTTGCGTGCCGAACTAAGTGGTTACCACTCAAACCAAGACAGCAAATATATCGTTTCCAATAAAATCGTGCTCATAAAAAGTATAAATATGGATAAATTAATATAGAACTTTCGAATATGGAGAGATTAATTTATCATTTTTTAGTACCTGCTGGACAAAAATTATTGCAGAGGTAGATAGATCTGCCTCTTACCTATCGAACTTCGTAACACTTAACAAACAATGAACAGTTAACTGAACTTAATTATTTATGATTTTATGAATAAAACGTTAATATTAGCCTAGTACATTTAATACCAGGTTTCTCAAAACAAACTTCATGTTTAAAAGCCAACTTTAAGAGACGTAGGGAGTTTATTGAAAATATCTTTCGAATGTAAATCGTTGCTCTCACGGAATTAATTTAATCGACACTAAAATTGCCTATGACGGCTTGGCAGTTGATGGTTGTCATTTCGTGATGGATCTTTTCTTTTAATAGTGCCAGGGAAGTTGGTTTGTTAGCGTAAACTTTAGATTTGAAATAATTCCAGAGGAAGAAGTCTATAGGTGTTAAATCGGAGTGCGTATAGGCCAATATATGTCACCTCTCCATCAATTTACCAGAGAGAATTCCACGAATTCGTGGCAAAGTTCTAATGGAGGCAAGTGAAGCTGCTCCGTCCTGCTATAATGATGTTCTTTTATTACGACCATTAAACTTAGTTTCACTGTAACTGTACGTCCATTTTCATCTTCAAAAAGTAATTTCAACCATTTCAAGCGAATGTAGAAAATTCTGATTTTTGTGATTTGGATTGGTTGCAGTCAGTAGCGGAAATTTTGCTTGTTGATGTGTCCATTAAGATAAAATGAGCTTCATCCGAAAACAACATATTGATAAATCTTCCAAAGCGCTCAATGATCTAGCTAACAAAGTCAAGTCTCTAACAAGCATTCTGAGGCTTCATTCTTGTATCAACTGAATTCTGTTAGGGTGCAGCTCCAAATTTCTATGGAAAATGCGAAATAATGATGGTATATACAAGTTTAAAGCAAAAGCATGCTTTCGAATAGACAAGCCCAGTTCGTCATGAACAGAAGATCTTGTACACCCGGATTTTGGATTATCCATAGGTGTTAGATCGGGACTGTGTAGAGGTCAAGTTATATCACTTCTCCTAGAGTTCAATTTGCCAGGAAAAATTCCACGATCTGTTGGACGTATGTGAAGCTGCTCCGTCCTGCTAGAATCATTTTGCTTTGTTATTACCATTGAAGTTTCGCAGATCAGGTACGAAAAAGTCGTCTAACATCTCCACTCTGAATTCACTGTAACTATGCGTCCCTTAAATCTTCAAAAAAAAAGGGCAACAACCGTTCTGATGTTTGTGATTTGGAATGGTTGCAGTCAAGTAGCGACAATTTTGCTTATTGACGTGTCCATTAAGATGAAAACGATCTTGATCTGAAAACAACATATTGGTAAATGTTGGAAAACGCTCAATGATCTATTTAACGAAGTCAAGCATCTGACCAGCATACTGAAGCTTCAATTCTTGCACCAACTGAATTTTGTAATGGTGTAGCTCCAAATTTTTGTAGAAAATGCGAATCAATGATGGAATAGACAAGTCAGGTTCGTCACGAACTGAACATTTTTAGATCAACATAACTTTTTTTTCGTACGCCATTTTTTTTATCAAATATGGCCTAAATGTTTCTCCTGGATAAGCTGAAGAAATTGTGAGAGTTTTAAGATAATCCGTCCAGTAGTTCCAGAGATAAGTATGCATAGACAGACAGGCAGACAGATAGACAGACAGATAGACAGACAGACAGACAGACAGACAGACAGACAGACAGACAGACAGACAGACAGACAGGCAGGCAGACACACAAACGGGCGTTTTTTTCAAAACTTGTATTTTTTTGTTCAGCTACACTGGTTTTATCACCTACAATCATTTTTTTAAAAAACAAACTAATGGACAGACGCGCGGATTTTTCAGTTTTATTATTAGTATAGATATAGATTAGTATAGATATAGATCAATCAAGTTCTTTAAGTTATATAATGGAAATGATTCACACCAAGAACTAATCCAACCGACAGAATAAATTGGAAAAATATCATGAAAATAAAAGCTGCCAACACCCTAAGATACCCCTAATTACTTTAACGATCATTTAGTCCAATTTAGCAAATCTTTTCATCCCTTCAAAAGAACCGCGGCGTAAACGGACAAAAATAGAAAAAGCGAAAAGAAATATATTGACAAGGGACGAAAATGTGAATTTCTCGATCGTTGCGCACATGTGGCTTGTACACCAAAAGTCCGAAGTCTGTCGACCAGTAAATCATGCCAACGGAAGCAGCCCGCCAGTCTGATGTGTCTTTTCGTTTCCTTCGAAACAGCTGTCACCGCATACAGATCACGAAAAAGAAGAACGCTGACTATGGGGTTGAAATACCTAAGTAGGAGATGGATGTGCGTATGGTGCAGAGTTCACACGTTTAATTTTGTTTTGACATTTTATGTTGTTCAGGAAGTAAACTCATTTAATGTTAGTCAAATTCTTTCAGCTTAACATATTTTGAATTTAAAAAAGAATCAAAATAGCTTCAGTCATTCAACCAGAAATAATTGTATAACATTTTGATCAAATTCAACACATTATAAAAATAAATCGGATGTACGAAACAAAATTTTACGCAAATTTTACGCATAGTCTGGTGAAAAACTGAACTAAGTATTTTAATACAGAAGCCCGAATATTTACGTTTTCTTCGTGGGACAGGAACTTCAGAACGTTGAAAATAAAGTTTTTGAAAGTTAAATATATAAATGACGCAGTTACAATTATACAAATCAATGAGCAGAACAAAAATAGTAGTAACGAATTCATTAAATTTTATATTGCAATTTCACAAATTAATCTGGATTGTTAAAATTTTATTACATTAATTTATAATATTGATAACACAATAAAATGTTATATATAATAGAATGTCCCGTTTTGGAAGAAAAATATTATTGCAAAGAGAAATTTAAACTCAAAGACAATTGTACTATAGAACTGTTAAATGGCCGCTCTCCTACAAAAAGTTTTTATTATTGATGTGAATCTTCAAGAAACTATAATAGAACAAGTGACAAACAGTGAAATTTTAGTGATTTCAAATTTAGAAACTAAAGTGTTATCCAAATGAGCTTCAGACCGTTATTTAGTAATAAAACATCCATCAATTATTATTAGAATTCCAAGAAATTGCAGTACTCAAATAAAAAGCGATATTTTTTCAAATAATACACAAATTAAAAAGGGAAATATACATATTATGAAATAGATAAAATTGCAAAAAACTATAACATAATTAACGAAATACAAAATAATAATAATAATAATAATAATAATAATAATAATAATAATAATAATAATAATAATAATAATTTACGTGATTATTTCAATATTTTGGTTAATACGAAAATTTGAAGGAAGATTTTTAAGAAATCGGAAAATTGAAGAAAAGAAGAAAGAAAATTATGAATTTGAAGAAAAGTGGAGTTAGAGAACAGGATCTGAAAAATACCTCCGATATTTTTCATTCTCAGGGTTGAAGGAGTTACATGAAGAAAAATCTAGAATATTCTAAAAATTAATACACAAAAAGATCATATTGCTGTTGTAAAATAGCAATGACACAATTGCTAAAACTGAAATTTTACAGGAGATCAGGGTAATGAATTTGGTGCTTTGTATTGTCCATGGTGGAGTCTGAGAAGATTCGATAGGAAGACATTCAGGAAGGAAGAAATTTAATTCGTCTAGTTATGATCTAACTCTAGTATAGAAAGGTTTGGAGGTTCTTTAGGATTTATTTGAATAAAAATTGGGGAATTTCTTGGAGAAGCAATTTGGATTGGAAGGATTAGATTTTAGTTTGGCTCAAATAAATTCTTTTGTCTCCTGAGGATGGTTCCCCTGATGCGCAGTACAAACTTTCCACTGGTGTTGTTTTGAACGCACCTGTTATCAACGGTACGGCTGAATTGTGAAAGTTGTCGAGTTTTTTCAAAAGCGATTCGTTAGCTGTTGAATATATAATTGATCCATAGTCTAGTTTTGATCGAATAAGTGTTCGGTACAATGTTAGTAACGTCTGTCGATCTGCACCCCATTCTTTGTTCTTTACCATTTTTAGTAAGTTCAATCGTTTGTTGCAAGCTAGGAGAAGATTTCTAATATGATGGTTCCAGCTTAGTATGTGATCAAATAGTATACCGAAAAATATTATTGATGTTTCCAGTTTTATGTCTTCATTATAAAGTTTCAATACTGGTACTTTTGGTATGCTCTTTTGTCTGAAGAAAAGAATCTAGCGTGTCTTTGTAGTTGAAAAAGTAAAACCAAAAAAAGTATTTTTCTTCATGTCTGTTTCCTACTCTCTATCTCTTTGGTTTTTATAATAGCCCGTATCACTACAAAAGTGTACTTCCAGGACTCCTCTGATTCAAGCATATCATATTGTTGGCAATATTGAAACCGTCCACGTGTCTGGGTATAAAAATTTCTTCTTCCCATCTGGAGCAGTGGAAGAGCGTGTCCTTGGCATCGTCTTCCTCATTACAGTAGGTGCATTGAGTAGTGTCTGATCTCCGCCTGGTGTATATATACCAGCGAAAGCATCCATGGCTAGTGAGTGCTTGTGTTCAGAAGTAGTCAATTTTTCCATGCTTCTGGTCCATCCAGACTTCGATAATAAGAATGTGTCGGTATCTATATGTTTCATTGTCCTATCTCAATTGCCACCTTTGGAATTAGATTTATTCTTGCTTTCGACAACCTCCGACACTCTTTTCTCTCTTTTACTTACAGCTCTATAGGAGTCAGCAATTCCTTCTATTCCTTCGGTAGATAGAGTCCAGTAGGCACTGCATACGCGGGCAGCCATCTCCTCTATAGTCAAGTCAGCTTTGCGATAGGAATTTTTCTTCCATTTGACATAGTAGTGCTCCATGCAAAGTTGGCTATGGACTAAAATCGAAAATATTTTCCTCTTAGATGCATTTGAGCATTATACTCGCAAGTATATATTGTATACATTGTACCATATTTGCCTAATATTCCTTTTATTTGTAAACAGGACAGCTTCTGTTTTTTTCTAGACGTTTGCTTTCTGCTACGAGATGCAGTACTGTGCAAGCCAATTGTTAGGAAGTGTTCTGTTACAGCTGAGTCGATCTCGTTTGCATAGCCAACTAGGGTTGTCTATTTTAAATAGTATATCACATACCTGGGCCTAATAGTGATCCCTGTGGTATTCCACTGTTCAAGTCGAATGTCATGAAGACGTCTTCTACCTCGGCGATTATCTTTCTATTGGAGGACAGGTACAATGCAATGATGGTTATCAGACTTTCATTGATTTCTGTGAAAGTGCTGCCACGATGTGCTATTTGAGGTGTCTGGATTTCTATGAAGATTTCTGTATTTTTGTTTGTTTTACCACTTTCCCTCATCAGTCTGACAGTCTTCTCACACGAAGCTAAGAAAAAATGTTTGTTTGTTAGGTTTTTTATACAATCATTGTAAATTTATTCGGAAGTTTGTAAATTTGCAGGCCGTCATAATTAATATGCACTTATTTCAAGAACAGTTGTATTTTCTTTAAATATATAGTCACATCATACGGGAATTAGAATATCCTCGTCACCTGCATGAAATATCCTTTAAGTCGATAAATAATAGCAAGAGCGCGTAAAAGCGGATAAAAGTCACCGTTGAACAATCGGTAATAATTCAAATCGTCGACATCGACCCGATATTGATATGCTGAAAAAATTCAACGACGCTGCGACCGTAGATCAATATTTGCATAAAGGAAATGCGAAATTTGCGGAAATGGTTGTTTGCCTGATAGCTGTCGAGTTAACTGTGGCACCCGTATAATTCAGAATATCAAATAGCTGTATATTCAACTATGACGATCTCTGAAAAAGAAATTCAAATTAGCAAACGCTGCCATTACAAATTGATTCTAACAAAAAAATTATACTGTTTATGTAAATGTCACTAGAATACAGGGTGCGCTTTCACTGTAACACAATCAAGAGTTGACAATTGACGAGGTTATAAAAATGCGTAAATATGAGCAAGACAACGAACAGACTGATTCGCTAGAACCAGATGAATCGGTATTTCAAATGACAATCGCAAACTTAACAGAAGGACTCAATTCAATTATAAAGGGGTTACAAATTTTAGAAAAAATAGATTCTAATGAAGAACGCGATTCTACTACAAAACGGGGAATAAAAAAATTACCGGTACGCTAATAAGAAATTTTGCTTGAGAAGAAAAAAAACTTGAGTCGGCAGGCAACATTGTTAGAATATATAAAGCCTTCGATATCAAAATAACTTCGGTTTAGGTTCCTTTATTCATAACAATGTAAATCGTTATTATCTTCATATGCAAAGTTGAACCCCGACTTAAGCGAATTCGACTTACACGGCAATCGCACGAACCCACTTACCGCGAGGTATTACTGTACTTCGAAGTTGTGTTAAAGCCATTTTAAAATTATTGTGATTTGTTAACTACTAAATAATACAATATTAGACATGTTTGCAATATTGTTGAAATGACAAGCTAAATACTGGAAGAGCATATCGGGCATTGTATGCTTTCTGAGTTTTGCAAAAGTAATAACGTAACAATTGCAACCAAAAACACTTACGATTTTTATCCTAGTGTATTAGACATTCATAGATTGTTAAAAATGGTCTATTCTTACCTTTTACCAACCTTGGTCCTACTTCAAAACATTTGCAGATGACTGGACAAATAAACAGAGGAGGTGTTTAGGTCCCCCGTAATCTCTCCGAAGAAAACAAAGCCATACGATTCATCACAAGCTTTGCTTTGCTTCAGGGATCGCTTGATCACTAAAAACAATAAATTGGTGGAGTATATACGGAATTGTTTCATTTGAAGGTAGCTGCCCCGGCAAATACCACCTTGAGATAAAGAGCATGGTATAGGACGACAATTGCAGAATATGTCCTACCTATTTCGCGAAAAGGCTTAAGTACCTTTGGAAGTGGGTCAAAAACCTATAAACCTAGCTTTTTTGGGAAGTGTCTATGTCTTTTGGAAACAGAACAGTAAGATGTATAGTCTTGTAGAAAATATTTTCTAGGTATAGGTAGAGAGTGGCTGTGAAGTCAAAACGACTCCTCAAATCTACAATCTAGTCCAGAGTGTTATAATCGTAAATCCAAGTGGAATGGACTATGAAGGGTTTTGTGCGTTGTGGTGAATAATGCCAATGGCAAAACAAAATGCGGAATGCACCTTCAACAGTCTTTTCGCTACGATGAATCACGTTTCATTTTGTTATATTTGCGATGAATATACACTTGTAAGCTAAACAAGACTATTATACTTTCCATTGCGAAGTGCTATTCTGCATATTCCATCCACTGTATCTCATGTCACAGAAATACAACCAGTTGCTTCAAAGGAAAAATTCAGCAATGCCTTTTGGTGAATCAGTAGTATGGCACGAATCTACCAATCATATAAGCGATTGTTATTTCAATATCAAAGGCTTTTAGAGGAAATCGAGTCAAAAAGTGAAATATACAGATGTGTCTTCTGTAATAAAAACAATCCCTCATTCGGAAGGAATTCCTAGTTTATGGTGTTGAAAAGAGCTCAAATAGCTCTGCAAATGAATTGATCAATTGATCTTACAGATCCTGTCAAGCACCGCATTAGATTCACCAATTAAAGATTCATGATCATATAAGATATTTGGATTTGTTCAAAGAAAAAGCCAGTCCAAGACTACTTAAGAAGGGAGTTAATGTTACCGTGTACCTTAAAAATCACAGTTTATATGTTGATTTTTTTCTAAAGAGAATGTCACTAATGACATTGATGTTAAATCTGCGTTATGAACATAGGTCATAGGAATGGAGACTTTTCATTGACTCCTCAGTCAAGTTTAAGCGCTGTACTGCTCCATAACGGAAACAAATTTCCATTAATACCTTTATCTTTGAAGCTCATACGACATTATAAAATTAGTGTCAAAAAAGGCAGAATACAGCAAACACCAATGGCAGATTTGAAATTTGTTACTTTGGTTTGAGGACTTCCACCTGCCAACACGAAATACTGTAAGAACCGCCAGCTCTTTACGTTTCTATGCGGAAAATGAACCTTTTGTTAATCCTTGAAATATAATATTACCACCTTTACCTATCCAATTAGAGCTAATCAAAAATCTTCTAGAAGCCAAGCACAAAGATGGAACTGGTTTCGAATTTGTAAAAAGAAAATTTTCTTCTTCAAGTGAAACAGCCATTACCACCTTAAATGAAAAAGAGGGAGAAGGTTTGATAACGTTTGTCAAAGTTACTGAAAACGTTTTAAGTAACTTGAGATCTCCTCAATATTGTGACCTCGTCAAAAACATTCTCATTGCATATTATAAACTGGGAACTGATATGTCCTTTAAATACACAATTTTCGTTTCCACCTGAATTTTTTTCAGGAAAATATACGCGTTTTAAATGATGAGCATGGAGAGCGCTTTCATCGCCATATTTGAAAAGCGCTACCAAGAAAAATGGGAACTAGCAACACTTTGGACTCCGATTTTTCAAAACAATAGATTTATTTCTCACAAAAATGTGACGTTTCTCAATTTTTTTCCACCTTTTTTGTTTATTATTTTTTTTTAATAATTACGAGTCACATAATCTTAAAAAATTGGTTAATTTGATATGGCTAGTAACTTTTATATATGCAATGTTGAATTTGAAGTTGATTTTAACAACTCCACCCTAACACATAGCATTAACTACTAACAAATTAGTTGACGTACCATTTGGTACAAGGGTTGCAGCTTTGGTATGTAAATTAGAACTAATAATTTATTTTTAAATATTCGATTGTTTGGGAAATGTTAAATTCCATTCTGGATTCCAATATTAATTCAGGTCTTCGTATTTCATACGTTATGTGAGTTGGTTGAAAGGATAAACTGATACGTGAAATTAACAAGGACAGAAAATAACGTCTGTTTCTTATTTGCATCGAATTAATTGAAAATATGGATGTGAAAAAATGTCGCAATAGCTTTGGCAACAAATTTAGGAGATTAAAAATAGCTTGTGATAATACAATATGAAAATTGCTTGATCGAGCCTTTTTTTATTATAATTGCATTAGAATGTAAAATGGGAACCAAAAATATTTCTTATTTGGCTTTTCATTTCTTCGATAATTCTCAGAAAATTTTCTTCTCTTCATAATAATATCCTGTCTTTCTATTACAATACAAGGCAATCCTTATAATCTCAATCCGTGAAAAGAACTTGTTTACCTTCCTCCGAAGTTTTTTAAAAGATGTTCTATTTAACATTTTGCTTTGACACTCGCCACATTTTTCTTTTTTAAAAAGTCTGTAAATCGTAGATATACCAACACAAAATATACTACAAACCAGGGTGGGGCAAAATAGGATATATTCGATTTTTTTATTTTTTAAATTTGAATATAAAATTTGAACATTTTGATTTTTTGAAATTATTGTTAATTATTTTAATGTATAAATCTAAAAATTATAATACAATTTGTGGCTCAAAAACTTGTGACAACGCATTTGTCGCGCTTCTTGCAAGAAAATTCTTGTTGCGATTTGTTTTCCTTCTGTCTTATACACTCACTATACATTTCCGAGTATTGCCGAGTACTACCAAGTGAGGCACGAGAGCGTTGTGCTTTTTGCAGGAATATTCCTGTCGAGGCTTGTTTTCCTTCTCAACCTATAACTAACAAGTTATATGAAAACCCTGGACTGTTACCTTAAATAATAAAGTTAAATGCCCGTAGTGCTTCATTTAAGCAAGTTGTGTTTTCGAACGAAGTAATAAAAAATGTAAACGGACTACAATGTTGGTTATCATAAAATGATGAGCCAGAATTCTTGCCAATAATAAAACAGTTCCTGTCTGTAACTGCTTCTACAGCTTCAGTAGAATGCGTATTTAGTTAGCTCTTTTGGTCTTGTACACACGGATATTAGAATCAGATTAGGGACAGAAAAAGGAGGAAAACTCGTGTTTTTATTTAAACCATATAACGAAAATGAATAGACTGAAAATATACAGTGATAAAATTTAGGTGTTACGTTTAGCTTGAGAATTTGGAATTATTTACTTGTTTTCGTTGTTTTTGCTAAAAGCGGATGCTTCTTTTGATTTTTAAGAAAACTTTTATATTATGTTGTTATCTGGTTCTGAATGAAAAAGAAAAAAAATTGATTTAAATCATGATTTCAATTTTAAAAATCAAGCAATTTAAATCATGATTTTACTCGCGATTTTAATCACTTGATTTTAATCAGCCCAAGCCTGGTACAAACTAATTTCACATAGATTTTTGTTTGCATATAGAAAAATAAAATTGAAATTTTTAGGGAGAATATTCTTATGAAAAACCCCCTCAAATAAATCCTTTATGAAGGGCGATCGATGTATCTTTCAGTAAAAATGTGTTTCGCCGCACGAAAATTATTTCCACTTTCACCAATAATTAGGAAAATTTGTTAATTTATCAGGTAGAGCCATTTTGTTCATGTAGACATTCAAACGTCTCGTTAAACTGGAAATTCAAGAAAATATCAGATGTGAAAACGTTAATTAGAAAACTTTTTGTTAATTTACCATAAGGGAACTTTTGATAGGTTATTAATTAGAAGCAAAACTCAAATTTTAGTGTTAATTTATGCTAACCATTAAAAACATAGAAAACCAAAAAAAATCAGTTTTATTGAATAGTTTTTCTGAATACCTTATCACAGTTCATTTCACGTTCCAAATTTCATTAGTCCAAGTATCACCGCTCAAAAGAGAAGAGTAGGGAGATGATTTTTGAGAAGCACTGTAGGTTTGTTTAATGGGCACGCAATTATTCACAGAATATTCGAAGCTTATGATTTTTTCTCAGAAAGGTACATATTTTTGAGTAAACTCAAATTTTTAAAGAATATTGAACGAAGGTTCCGATATTCCAAAATCCCCCCAAAGGGAACTTATGGCTACGCCACTGATATCAATGTATCTTTCAACTCATTTTCAATGGGTGTGCTACATAAAATTAATAATATTTATATTGTTTAAACAGTATAAACTATTCAAATTTTACTCAAAAATAAAATTATATTGAAAAAAAATTAATTGACAAAATATTATGAAAATATCAGCCGTTTCAGAGCATTTTTGACAACAGCCCCTTTCATATATTCATCGACGCGACTATTATTTCATTTAAAGATGTATTCTGAGTACCGCAATACTGTGGTACCATACACACTCGTTGGATGAGCAGCGTCACCATCAGCGACTCTCTGAAGGACAGAACAGTACCGTCGGCAGACACGTAAGGTAGCGTGAGACAAGAATTCCGAGGAACCATCAGTTGGTACCAGTCAGAGTACCGGTAAATCGGTTCTATCGGCAAGGACACTGAATACAGAAGAGTCTCTTTCTTATCTTTTGCCTGTTAATCATCATTTATTATTCTTGTAATCATTCCATTTCTTTGTGTTTCCGATGAGGCTCGTGATGGGTTCTTCTGTTCTTGTCTATAACAAGGAACAGCTGCTTTTTTTTTGAATAGTTGCTCATGTTTTTTTCTTTGTAAAAATGTCATGAATGATGGAGTCGTTGAGTTTTGAAATATACAGGGGTTGGACGTGTACGTGATTTGTTGAAAATACCTACTGAGCATGGAATGTTGTTGGGATACTTTGAATTGGCTTTCAAATAAGAAATCAAAATATAGAACAAAGATAAAACTATGATATCAGCAACAGTATTAAGTATTCCATCCAATGCATGTACATAGTAAGATTTCAGGAATACTATCATAGAATAATCAATTAACAAAGTGTTTGTTGAAATTTTGCTATTCCATCAGTTATTTAGAATTTCAGATCATAGATCATATCATCTAAGGTCATTTTAATAGATCCAGGAATAGTACACAAATTATTCGGAAACAAAAACTAAGATACGATAATTGAGACTTGGTAGATATAGTATCAATATATGATACCATCTGTTCAATAATTCTTTACAAAATCGGCGGTAAACTTTTGAACCTGCTTCTTTTTCTTTGGGCAAGGAAATTCCAATGTGAAAGTGTTAGTTTTACGTCCAACAAAAATGTAACAACATTTATCAACAAAAATCAACAAAACCTTCAATAGCTGACATCTCATCAGTGAAGTGGCGTCTCGTTCTAAAAGGTTACTTGCTTTTTGTTATTGTACAAACAACATAGTGTTGTTTGGAATGCTGTGAATTGCCTCAGCTTCATAATACTGTATTCAATACAATTGTGGTAAGAAAAATCGTGATAACTAGTTTTCTCTTTTAGAAAAAGCATTTTGTGGAGGTATCATATTTCATACAAGACAAATTATTTTCATTAATTAACTAAATTTACTGATTGCCATTGGGTTATCGAATTTTTTTGCAACCATCATGATCATTTTATATCTCGTTCCTCATGTGAATTTGGAGTCGAAGACGATAATGAATTAGAAGAACTAGCTGATGAGAGGGACCTTGCAGAAAAACTTCACCACTGTTTTAAGTGGATAGCAATGAGGATGTTCATGATTATGATTCTGAGGAAATCAAAGATCAGTTGAAAGATGAGGGCAGCAGCAGCGTTTCTCCTGGTTTTCTCATATATCCTTAACTTTCTTCGAGCAAGATAAAAGAAAAACAGAAAAAAACTTTGCCCAAGAAAACTCCACCAAAGAGAATGTAAGTTTATTTTTTTCATATTTAGCTATTACATTTTTTTTCGAGACGTCTTTGGTTTCCCCAAATTTTATAGATGGAATCGCAAAAGAGAATTTTTTGAAGGCACTCTTCCGGATGCATAGAAACCTGCCTTGGAAGAAGTCTAATATCCATAGTAATCACGAAACTGGAACTTCAGCAAGTATCACCAACAAAGACATTAAATTTTTTATTCGTTCAGGTACTGATGGAATGGTGTAAGACTTTTTCCCATTCAGTGGAATCCCAATTCTTGCAGCCTTCGAATTTGCAGAAAAAGAAAAGGATTTCTTATTTTCCGAAAAACGCCTCCTAGTATTGGGAAAAACTATTCTCAGTATATCATTAAAAGTCATCTATTTTGATAATTTTTATTTGTCACTTCAGATTAAGATGAACTTCCGAAACGGACTGTTATCCTTAGGGACGTTTAATCCAAATGCTAACAAAAGATTCAGACCTAAAAAAAGGACGAGTTCCGTTTGATTGTATGACTCACAGTTCTGGTAATGTCCAGATTATCAAATGGTTAAATGATAAAGTGGTAATTTTTGGTTCCATATATGTAGGTGCCGAGCCATCCGGGACTATAAAGCATTGGATCAAAGATGATAGAGATCAAGATGTGCTTTGCTTGAAGCAATTTTTTGGATATAATTTATTCGTGGGGGAGTAGATTTGAGTTCTGTACGGAACCCTGTTTAAATCTCGACAGTATCATATGCCAATATATGTATATATGCTAGATACTGCTCTTTTCAAGTCATGGATAATGTACAGAAGACATTTGGATCTTCTAAGTAGACAAGAAAGTGACGAGGAAACAAAAAAAAGAACTCAAGAAAAAAGCAATTGGACTGAAACAATTTAAAATTATTGTTGCTCCTTTTATATTGGAGAAAAGAGGAAAATCTTCTCGACCACCGACTCCACAAAGACCAACAGCTGCACCTTCATTGATTAAAGATGGTTTGGGATATTTCCCAATTTTGGACAAAAGAGGGAAATGTAGATGGTTGATGACAACCAAATGTTCAATGTGATAAATGTGAATTACATTTTTGCTTCTTTTACTTACTTTTTTTTACTTGAGGTTTAAATGATATGTCTATATGTCTAAATTCTTGCAGAAAGTAAAGTAATAGTAAATCTTAAGATTCCAGGAGAATACTGAATGAATTAGAAAGAGTGAAACAAGCAGAAGAATACAGTAGCAAAAGAAAAGCTGCGCTACATGCTGGATGGAGAATATCAAGATTTTACACCTGGGATTATACTGAATAGAGTGCACCCAAACTGAATCTGAAGAAGAATTCAGTAACAAGAGTGAAGCTGCATTATTTTATCGAAGGTCTTAATACAAAATTGTGGTGTGAACGGATGCCTTAAGTAACACTAACTTGTGGAAAGACCCAATTACAGATTTTATCTGCATACTTGCTGAATGTTAGTGCTCTACATCTAAGAGAATAAAGACTTATTTGAAACTAACAGATATCCTGGAATGTATTGATGAGTGATGAATAAACAAACTACAAGTTTCAGTAACAATCCTCTCAAACTAACTGGTGGAGAAAACACAATAAATCTATCAGGTCACAGTGAATCATCATTTCATCAAAGTATACAGACATACATATAAACCGCGTGTATTACGAGGATTGCTACTTTCGAGATATGGCAACACTGGACTGAAAATATCAAAATTGATATCACCATCATAAATTTTCACATTATTAATGGTGAAAGTACTCAGAACGTGTTGTCATACGAGTGCTGAGTTGTTTACAGATATTTGAAACATTCATCTTAGAATGACAAGAGTGTTATGTTCCTTCCAACAAATATAGAAAATAAGATTGTCATCTTTCCCAAATAATCTAGTATTTCGAATTAAATTAAAAATAGAAGACTTACTTGAAAGGAGTCCGTAAATTTTCATGCAAAAAACTTTTACCAGGGCTCATTTCAAAAGGACTTTCATTTATCTTGAATCCTTAGGTATCCTTAGTTTCCCTCTAAAATTTCGTCTTCGAGTTATTTAAGCTTGAAGGCTTTCATTTTCGTGGTTATGAAGAATTATTATTTTTCATGGAGAAATATATCCTTATTGGGCTCACGAAGTCATTGAAAATGCATATATCCGAATATTCATTAGCAATATTTTTGTTCTTGATGATTTTTTCAATAAAGTAGAAGCCTATGAATACTTCCTAAATACAAATTATCAAAAAAAATCTGGGTTGTTTCTAAAAATTCCATGGGACAAAGACTGATGCCTAGATTATTCAATTTAAGAAAAACTTCAAATGTAAAGTTGATAAATAATTTATTCTGAAGTAGGAAGCCATAAATTTGATTTTGTTTTTTATTCTTAACTTAAGGTTACAAACGTTTTTGTCATCCTGATACTTGGTACGGGTTAATGTAGTTAAATGCATTCTTAATTAAGCGGAAGTTCTTATTCAATGAAAAAGCGAACATACCAAGTTTATATGTTGCCAAATACCATTGATGCTTTCATACTTTGTACTCCATATGTTTAACAAATGATGAATGCAAAACATTTTTATTTTTGTATTTGTAACTGCACGTTGCGTAACTTTTTGAATCCTCTTACCAGTGTCAGAACACACATGTGTGTTTTAGATCTCCATATCTCAGGTGAGTGACAAAATCTGTATATCCTACATTTTTTTGTCTAGATAAACAAACAATTAACCGCTTCATGGCAATTCATTTGAGTATCTGATGTTACATAAGGTCACAATAGTCTAAATAAAAACCATACTTGCTAATTAGTGGCTCAATTAGCTCGTCGACGAAGCAGAAAATTCGTTTTTAACTATTAATTTCACGCCTGTAGGTCTGTGCTAGTATACAAAACGCTCATTCCACAACTTTCGTCGTCAAATCGTATGATTGAATATGAAACAATGCAAAATAACCGTAACCGAAAGAAAACATTCTGTGAACTAATAATGATAATATCTGTTTGTTTTTAGGCACAAATTAGTTATTTATTTAATGAAAATTTATTAGGATTACCAAAATCCTCCGTAGTGGAGGACAGGCCCGGTGTTAGTGGTATAAAAATATTCAGCTTGGTAAGCGGAAAATAATTCGAAAGATAATTTCGATTGGATTTTATATTAGAAACGCTAATTACAGTAACATCTCCTTAAACTACATGTCAGCATCTCGAAAGTTGAATGCCATCTAGTAGGAACATATAATTTTTTGTATTTTTTAAAAATATATTTAATATCACACGAGATTTCATATCTATCATTTCTATAATTTTCCGTTACTATGTCTTTTTCCAAATTCTTTTCGATGTCTAAACATTTACTATTTGATTCAACAACTTTCATAAAATCCTGGAAAGTTGGGTTCAGAAAATGTGCGAAACGTAGAAAATGTTTATTTTTAGAGTTAACCGGGAATTTAAGTTTCCAAAGAAGTAAATATCCGCATTATTAGTTGTTGAATGCTGTCCAGAAAATCATAAAATTTTAGCACATCAAAAAGAATGTTGGAGATAGATGCACTGAATATTCCAGTATTTGTTCACAAAGGGACTTTTAATGCCATGAAGATCTTCATATACCCATCAAGAGTAAATACAATTTTTGATCCACCTGCTTTCAGAAACCTCGTTACAGAATTTTTCGTTATGTCTTTAGTTACCACTACTAGTGAAAGCCTCTTCTGGATCATTATCAAGGAAATTAAATGTAAGATATTTTTTTAACAATTTCTATAAGTAGTTCGTCAAACAATATTTCGTTTAAAGGATTAACTCTTACCTGAAAATAAGGACCTAATGTTTTTAGACAATTATTGGTAGAAAAAAATGAGTTTCTTGACCCCTTCAATAATTGCTCATAGAGGGAGGGGTTGCTTCAGAAGTGTATAGGTTATCATTAGCAAAAATAAGTTCTCAATTTCAAAAATCTTCTGATTTATATATCACACAATTTTTTTAAAAACTTCTTGTAGCATCCTGAAAGTTGGCGAGGGGGATTTAACATATTGATTGAAAAATAGGAAATCCTATTTCATCCAATGGGCATATTATCATAACAGTGATCATTAAGATTTTCAGTAACGATTTATTCTTGGGAATAATCTGTTGATTTTAATATTTAGACCCTTTTTGACATCAATTTTTTGAAAAATCCTACAGGACAGGAATTTGCTTTCGTTGTTTCCTATTAAAAATTTGCAAAAATTGCTGAATACAAGGTTATATTCAAATCTATTTGATACAGAACCATAGTTGTTTGATGCGATACAAAAAAAAGTCAGTTAAGCAATCAGCAGCTTCCCCATCTCTTCGGCTATGTTATAAAATTTCTGTTGCAGTTCAGGGGTATTTTCATTTCTTCGAATTATCATTTTCGTTATTTCCGCAGAACTTGATGCTCTCAAACTTCACTTCACATTTCCCTTAACAAGAAACTGAGGTTCAATAATAACTTTCATTTCTTTATAACATTTTCATTACAAGCTAGACTATTATGTAAAATTAAGTTCGATATTTCTATATAGAGACTGGTGAATACCAAAATTCGCATTGGTATCGTCTGCACTCAGACCAGTCACTTCATCGAAGGAAATTCATTCATTCATTCAGGATTCTTTTTTTCAGGATATCTTGAAAGCATATGCAACACCGGTAGATACAAGGAACGAAATGATCGATTGAATAAATTTCCATTGTGATCCTATAAAGCAGAAAATTGGAATGCTTCTCCAAGTTCAAAGAAATATCTTCCGTATACTCCGGAAGTGTGTTAAAGTGCAAAGATGAAACATTTATTATAGTTTTTTTTGTGTTTATCTGATAGGTTGTAGGCTATCCAAAAAAATTTCCGACAGTATGTAGTTCAATTAGAAAGAACGATCTAAAAATCTACATATCTCCTAAGCAATAAGTTTTATCGAGCTGAACAAAGAACACGTTTTTGTTGGAAAATCGATTAAAAACTTAAGATTGTACCGGTTGTTCCTGTAAAAGATAAGGATTGTTAACCATTGGGCATGAGCCGGCCCTGGCCTTTAGATGGTAATGTAATATTATTTATTCCGTCAAACCCACATCATGGGCATACTCCCGAGTTTTTTGCATTAAGTTCCGGAGCACCCTATATATTTCTTTAGCATCATTCAATTCCATTACAATTTTTATTAGTTAATAATAATAACATCAAACATCCGAAGAATCAAGAAAACTTTTCGTTTTTATATTGTTCTTAGAACCGTCTCTGCAACATTGTATAATCTTTAAATTTAATTCCTGTATCTGTAATTTTCGTAGAAATGGTTTTTTGTGAGACAATCAAAATTGTTAGTGGTGATAATCTGATAGGATTTATATTGTTGTAAAGGGTTCTGGGTTCTAGATTCTTTTCAATGATAAGCATTCGATATAACAGAATGAGACAATACCTTGGTTCGAAATCCACGTTTCTTGAGCATTTATGTTTTGTCGGCTCCCAGTTTCACAACCAGTTTTTTTTTATTTGGTGTTTTGATATTTCTTTTTATCGTTTTCGCACTAAACATTTCTTTAAGGTATATTTATTGTATCCCATTCATGTTTGTTTTATTTTTATCGATTATCTGATTGAATCTCACATTTTTATCACTTTGAACACTGTATTATTCAAATCCTGTTGTTCTCTGACTCTACCAGAAACTTGATATACAGTACGATTCATAAGTAATCAGTTAAATTGCAACTACACGTTCAGAAGGCGAATTAATATTTTAGTCCCGTAATTCCCAAAGTGGGGTCCACAATTGTAAGCGGGGGTTCATGCAAATTTATTTGGTTTCGATAGTAAAGAACTAAAATGTTGGGTTGATATCTCCTCTCAATATAGGCATATAATATTCCTACCTTGCATATTCCATATTTAATAGAAAGCGTTGGAACTTGCCATTGCCGCTTCGACCGCCACCCATCCGCAAAAATTGTGCTTGCAATGAATAAACGTATAAACGTATAAAAAATCAAAAATTCCCTAAACAACTTTCTTACTGTTTCCTTTTGTCATTTCTAATTAACTTATCAGCACACTTTCCTTATTTTTCGTTAGTTTTTTGATAAGCTATCCTTCCAAAGTACACTCCTTATTTTCAAAATAATTAATATTAATGTCGATTAATAATAATAAAACAAGTGAACCGAATAGATACAATTCTCAAATTTATATATTAACTTCTCAATCAAGCGTGACACTTTAATAATTAGATACATACACCCTAAGAAGATAATAATTACTGCCAGAGAGAAGAAACATGTGTTGAAAAGACTTTAAGGACGTGTAGAGTTAATAACGACATCTTACGCTTCCAACAGACGCCAAAACAGCTAATTAAAATGTACTTTTCAGTTTCAGTTTTAGGAAGACGAAACCAAAAACCACTCGGTGAAACATTCAGAATTCAAATCTCTCACCAAAACTAAGACGTGAAATTGTTCTTAGTTAATATGCAAGAGTGAAAATGGGGCTGGGAAAAAAATCGTCGTTTGGTTTACAACCTATCACATATCAGTAGATTATTAATAATTTAGTAAAGTGGAAATCCATGATAAATTTATTGATTTCTTTAAAATCCACGTGATAAAATGAACAGTATATTTTTTCAAAAAAGATCCGGTATTTTTGTACAATTTTAAATTGACTTCTAATGTTACACAAAGTACATAACACGGGTCAACATAAAATTCAGCTTAGACTTGAAGGAAAAAATTCGATATGTCAGTTTCTAATTAGATGAAAAAGAATATGACACGAAAAAGTTTGCTTTTGTATTTTGAAATCCATCGAACTATCCTTTCCAAAATCTGTGTTTTCAATTTTCAATTGGAGATGAAACCAATCAAGGGTTGTCTGTTTTCCACCTAACAAAGAAGCAAGAAATTTTGTTCATAAAAGCAATTTTTTTAAATTTTGAGTTTTTTCCTTACGATACTTAACCGTTTTAAACCTTCGAAATAATCATTGACGTAATATTAAGTAAAATTTACAATTTAAATTTGAAACCACGTTCAATCTACAAATCCATGCTTGGAAACATCATTTTTCCAGCAAATCGATCTTCAGAAATTCAAAGCCAGTTAATTTTAAAATGCCTTAATTTTTTTGTTGTTGAAAACGCAGAGTTTCCAAGCACATTCTTGTTGCTGTTGAGAATGCAGATTTTCCAAGCATATTATTTTGATGTGTGTTTCCAAGCTCGATATAAAAAATATGACATTTTATTCAGCAACTTCTGATCATTATTTTATCCACTTTACATTGTTTTTTCTTTATGTGCGTGAATTGGAAATCACGAGACGTAATTTTGTATTTTGAGGTTCTTAGACACGTCAAATATTTTTCAAATTCAAAATACTTAAAATGGATGTGAGTTTTGTCACTAATCTATTTTGATTAAAACAAACTCAGCTTAGCAACAATAATTAATCGAAAAAACACTTTAATTTACACCTGAACTTGAATTTCATTTCAATTATTACATTTTGAGGCCAAAGCCTTTTACATTTGACATATATATTATAATATGTTTAAGATTAATTTCATTTTGAGGCGTTTCCAATTAATTTAACTACTGAAAGAAGCTAATGATGTTATTCAAGGTCCACAATGAAAACTTTTGGTGACACTGTATTGGCTTAGACCAAATTACTCTAGGTAGGTTAGGTTTAGTTCTGAGATCTGATACGTGGAATCAGCGTGAGAAGGTTAATGCAAGAAAGAAATATATAATGGTCTAGAAGAAATTTAACTTCAACTCTAAGACAGTAAAATTGTTAAATTCTATATATGAGTACTAAGATAAATCATGTCTATAATCGCAGACATCTAAAGTTCTAAAATCTAAGATATGCTGTTAGTTACTTCTTCATTTAATATTGAGTTATTATAACAAAGAAGCAGATTGCTTCTCCTCGAAATAAGCAATAACTCGTCTGATGAACATCTTCAAACTTTAAAGCTAGAAAACCAGATCTGCTGACTAAGGTGGATGGTCAACAAATTATAAGTGCAATTCATGAGTCCTCCTGATGGAAAAGCACTTAATTTTTTTTAATGCGGTCATTCACAATTTCTCCCTTTACCTTATCAAGAGATGATGCGTAATATACTCTTGCTATTGTTTTGTCTTCTAGGAGATAGTAGATGAACAATGTAGGGAAACGGTGGTCTATAAACTGCTGGCTCCATAAAAATCCAAAGTTGCCTGCTTTCGGCAGGTTTCTATAAATTCTTTTTACCGGTTCACACTCTAACATTTCTTTAATGACGACTCTAGTCAAACAGCTAGGTGTGTATGATTAACCTTGTAAAATTATCAGAGCTTTAGGAGAAACTATTTGTAAATATAAATACCAAGTATGATAATGAGATTGATAGACCAATAAGTGGCAACGTTGCTGGTACCACGAGGTGAAAATAAAGACCTTTTAGTCTATTTTCTGAATACTGGAATGTCTGCCTTATGTGGACAGCTGCACAATTAATACAAGGCACTTAACTTAGTGAAATATTTGGACAGTGTATTATGTTCTTTATCACTTATTATACTTAGTTGTTGAGAAAGTCCTTGTACATATGGTAAGGAAAAATGTTTTATGCTTTGATGTTTCGTTTCTATTTTGTTTTTTAATTTATTGTAGTATCTGTAATAATAACATAATAACAAAATATCATTAAAAATGTAAAATTTTTCACTAGTTTTCAGTAGTAATAATCCAAGGATATTGATACTTGTTAGAAAAAAAAATTATAACAAATTCCGAAAGCTTGTCGCTTGTTACAACAATTCCGCCAAATTGCACCGTATTCCTAGAAAAAATTGTTAAGGTAAGCGTTTTTGCGATCTGCATGGCGCGCGGCAAGCTGTATTTTTTCAACCAGTGCGGGGAATAAAAATCTATATCTCCCGATAGAAATGTCCGATTTTGACGAATCTTATGCCATTTTGAAGATAAATAGTTCAGCTTTCTATTAACTCTTATACGCGAAGTGAGCAGCAGCAAAATTGCAGCTTAATCTCTCATTATACTACCATTTCTAACTGCGTGAAATAATGTTCAATAATACTCGCATTGTGTCTTATCCGGGGGAAAATGAAATCAGTCCTTGGAGGAATAACGGCATTCAAGAACGGGGAATTCAATACACCCAAAAGAACTGTTCAGCAATGTACCACGGAGGAACGCATTAAAATTCTTATACCTGTACATTTTCGGCCGGTCTAAAATGTACCAGCATTGGTAATAAATATACGACGGAAGTCTGCAAAAATTTGCCGGTGATAGTCCCAGACTGTGAAAACGAAGACTCAGATAGTGACGATGACAGGGATAATGAGTTCGATGATTAAATAAATATATTGTTCTATCCATTTCTTGATGGTGATTTCTGGAGAATTCATTTCTTTGTACCCTTCCTCAATATCCATGAAAAAAGCACTTATCCGTTAGGTCCGGTCTCTACGTTTGATTTATACAAGTTTATCTGAATTTATTTATGAAAACGATTCACGTAACTGGATTTTCAAAACTCAATAACGACATTTCTCGAGTTTTTATTCGTATTTATATTTGAAAGCAGTGATTCCACATATTTTTTCACATATCCCTCAAACACGTTTCTGGGATAACATGAGTGTTCCATGGCCGGGGGAGAGGAGAATCAGTGCTAATAAGTTTTACTTAATGTTCTAACAATTTGGATTATATTCATTACGCAAGAGCGATAATCACAGATATCTGTAGAAAACAATCCCTATGAAGACATTTTATCGATTTGGGGAGGAAGGGGTTGACATCGTTGCAAGGAATTTTTTTCTATTTGTCACGTTCGTTTTCATTCATATTTATAGCCCAAAACTGATAAAATTTTTTACCCCCCAAAAATACTTTTTTCCATTTTAGTAGGGTAGCACCCCTCTAAGAGGGTGATAAGATTGTTGGTAATAATTCAGCACACTGTAACGACCACAAAGCAAAAAAAACGTAGGAGCAATTTAAGTTGACCTTTTGGGACTCTATTTACTGGCCTATCGATTTTATCTCACCATGTGCCGAGTTTTTATATAAAACAAACATTTCGGATTTGTGTAAATTCAATAATTCGATTTGAAATTGATCAAACTTCAACATATCTTACGTATCTTTCGAAATGGTTTGATATTTTGATCTATTTAATATTATTATGACATTCGTTATAGTTGTAATATTTCGAAATTTATATATAATTTTTATATAATTACTGAAATATTAGACCAAACAAGAATGATTGATGCAGTAATAAAAAGGATTATTTGGCTGTTTTTCTAAATACTTGGCTGTGATATCAATCAGCTCGTCATTAAATAACTAGCATGAGGCACAGAAACAAACCAACAACGAAAATAGAAAATAACGTCCCATCCATATCCCTTTTTGGACTCGACTATAAATCTTTTTAAAATTTATGTTCTCTCCTAACAACGCACTAGAAGGTTATTTTTATTTTTGCTACTGAGAAAATAACAATAAATTCATTCTAATCGATAATAATTTAGAATGTGACCTATTCAGGAAAAAATTAGTTTTACGTAAATGGGATGAATTTGTTGATTGGTGTGAATCTTTTGGATATATGCAAAAAAATTTTTTCGGTTATATAAGATTCTTGTAGAAAAAAGAAAAATAATCGTGGCTCCCTCCAATTCAAATTGGAGCCTAGCCTAGTTCATAAGGCAATAATTAAAATTATTTCTGCTTCTACCAAAAAAAAAAGAGATCTTACCTTGTTTTCTAAGGCTCTTAGGCCGGCCAAATCCCACTTTTTAAAAAAATCTCTGGAGAAATTAATCTTCACGCCAGAATGGTCACTGACCAAAAAATACTAACCCTTTCTCCAATTGTCCAATTTATATACACCAGCTAACAAATTCACTCACCAAAACAACCTTTCAACGCTCTAAACAACCAAAAATCAATATCCACAAAATTTACAGAATACTGCACGAATAACTTAATTCGTGAACAGTTAACTAGATGTTGTTCGAACCTTCCAAGGGGAAACAACTTTGCTCTTACAACCAACATAATTCTGCAACCAATTACACCACGTCTGGCAAATTTCGAATAATGCTTGCGTCCTCTGTAGACCAAGACTTAACCTCAAAAAAAAATAAACCAAACATTCAATTTGTTTAAAATGAAATACAGTGTAATCTCACTAATCCGGCACTACTGAAAACCGGAGGTGCCGGATTATTGGAATGTTCGGATTACTGGGTTGTACAGAAAAAGTCATAGGTAATAAATAAAATAAAACATTTCATAGAGAGAAGAAATGTATGTAATGTTTTAAATTAACATGTTAGCACATATGTAATTAACTAGATTTGAAATAATGCTTAATTGAGGTCTGCTTTTGTGCAACTTGTAGTCCTTGCTTAAAAACCTTTTCTCGCATGCTGCGAAGAATTATAATATTTTTGGCAGATATGCCGTTTTCTTCTGCCCATGTTATGCAGGTATTGAAACAAATCAATGCATCATCTGGTTTAACTCTTACAGCAGTTGTAATAGTTGGTGGCTCCAATATTTCTACAGAGCTTTCTTCTTGTACTGCTTCACATACAATTTCTTCATCAGTCATAATTTCCTCTGTTTCTTCGATTCCTTCAAACCAAGAATTCAAATTTTCTTCACTTGTCTCCAATCCAAACAAATACGTTAGCACGTGCACGTGATAAGTTTTGAGGTTAGACTGCTAGTCGACGACGAAGTGACCAAAGCGCACAGGTATAGATTATTGGACGTGCCGATCTATCGAAGTGCCGGATTAGTGAGATTATACTGTAGTACAAAAAAAGACAAATTAAACTGTACTAAATAATTTAAAGTTCGGGAACCCAGTATGTCACCAACAAGTAGAAGTTGGTAGGTTTATATCGTATAATGTTTATAACAACAAAAGAAACGCAAGCTGTGAGTAGTGAAAAAGTTACAGTATTGGTGATAATATGCAACCCTGTCTTACACCACGTTTTATAAGTATTTCTTCTGTTAGTTCTCTCTCTCTCTCTCTCTCTCTATCTCTCTCCATCTTGGCTGTCTGGTTAAGATAAAGTGTATCTATTATTCCAAACTTTTTATAATCTATTTGTTTTCCTTTTGGTATTTGTATAAATTCTTCACTTCGGACTCTATCAAAAGCCTTCTCTTAATCATTAAAGCTCGTATGAACTTCTTTGTTAACATCAAGGCAACGTTGAATTAATACATTAAAAATGAAAAAGCCATCCCGAGTACCAAGTCCACTTCTAAAACCAAATTGAGTGTCACTCATACCCTCTTACAGTTTTCGATAAATTCTATTGTGTATAACTTTCAAGAATGTCTTGAGTGTGTGACTCATTAGTGATATAGTCCGATATTCTTCGTATTTTCGAGCATTTGTTTTCTTAGGGATTGTTCTGAAAACGGATGTTAGCTAACCTGATGGGATAGTGCCTGTATCATAAATAGTATTGCAAAGATTTGCCAGTATTTGTAATTGGTCTACCGGTAGTTCATAAGGTCCACGTGCCTTGTTATTGTTTATGTTTGATTTCTTCCACTGTTATATATAATCTACTTTCCAAATTACCTGTGCCTGATCTTGATTTTGCTATTCGGTTATCATCAAGTGTCTATGATTATTTTGCCATCTTCATTCATTAATAAGCTGTTCGCTTTTTGCTTTCTGGCTCCTACTATTTCTCCAACTTTTTTATGGATGCTGAAATTGTCATATTTTCGTTCTAATTTCTCTATTTCTACACATTTCTCATTGAGCCATTTCTCTTTTGTATCTATACTGTCAATAGTTTGAACAGGTTTAATTCTTACAAAAATTCATACATCAGCCATTTCAGTATTAGTAAACGCAGGCATTGTTGTTAACATAAAACAAAAAATTATGAAAGTTTCTTATTTTTCGCGTTAGTTTGATATAGAATTTGATATTATATCAAAGGCAAAGGCAAAAGTGTGAATTAAAATCCTATTTGCACTATATAATACTCTTAAAATCAAAATTAATTGGTAATAAGAGTGGCCTTTGTAAGTTCATAAAAAGTCTTCACACATTGACATTATGAAAAAAATCGAATGTCATCAACAAATCTACTTAATACCATCACGAACTTTCTCAGAACCTTCACCTGTCAGATATAAGGGAGATGGTTCAATTAAAGATAGAATAATTGTTTTACATTCGAAGTTTTAAAGCAGAATTAATCACAATGTGACCTTATCTCGTTCGAAAATACAATAGGTGAGTCATTTATTACAAGTTACAAGCCATTGGAAGGACTTGATTGATACCTTGTTTTTCTTTATCACCGGTGTGTAGGGAAATATTTGAAAACAAATTGCTACATGTCTGTTTTTGAGATACAGGTAATTTTATTCGGTTCTCATTAAGTAGGATTTAAAAAAAAATGCGTTCAGCAGTGGCGGCTCCAAAGGGGGTCAGTAGGGACAATCTTTGTGACGAAAATGTTCAACCACTTTTTGAAAGCCCTACAACTTCCACAGATTGTAATCAAACTTTATTATAGCTGAAACCGCAAAGAAATAGTAAGTAGTATCCACTAAGGATATTCTGTATTTCACACAAAACTTATTTTTGAATAGAAGTGCAATTTCTGACGTGGATTTTAGACGTAGATGTAGACATTAATGTGTCTATCAAGCCGCCCATTGGAGAAAACATTAATGATTTGATTACACTGGATTTGGAAAGAGGTGCGATTAAAGATCCATCAAATAAAGAAAACATTGCGGAAGCAGAGTCCTCTGATTCTTTTTTTGCAATAAGTTCATCCAAATAGAATTTGGTTAGTTTCGTATTTTATTAAAATACCTAACAAGTATTATTTATTTTGATTTTTTAGGTAAGGGATCATGCGATTCTGAAATTATTGAAAATTGTGAAAATGTAGCTTCCATGAATTTAGAAAATAAGTGCTGTGATACCCTTTTGGCTCAAGAAAAATATTGTAGCAGCGAAGAGCTTAAAGTAAATTTAAAGAAAGAGTTAGATGATCACGTTACTTTAGCAGACTTGGTATATAAAGCAAAAGCAGCTGACAAAAAATAAGGATTTAGACAATCCATGTGCATTTGATTTACAGCAGGTTTTACAAACTCCTCACCCCTATTTGCGTCAGCTTGCGACATATAATTTAACAGTGCGTAACTGCTCTTCATGAGAGTAAATGCATTTTATGAGGCCAGAATGCACTGCGGGAAGAGGTGCCAATGGAATAGCATCTTGCACTTTGCATTCTTAAAAAGTCTTCCAGAACAAGTCAAGCATATTGTGCTTTATTCGGACACATGTGGGAGCTAGAACAAAAATTCCTCCATTTGTGCAATGTTTCATTATGCTTTTAATATCCACCAAACATTAGAAATCATAGATCATAAGTTTTTAGTACCTGGACACATTCATCTTGAGTGTGATGTGGACCATGCCCTGATAGAAAGAACAAAAAAGAAAACGTCCATTGATATTCATCTGCCCAGAGACTGGTATCAACTGGTTAGATCAGCGAGCAAAAAAATAAGTTTAAGGTGGAAATTATGGATCAAGACCGATTTATTTCTTTTTTCGAACTTGTCTCAAGAACCGGACCCTTACAGGTTAAAAACAAAGACTTTAAACTCAGAAGTATTTCTTGGTTAAGATACACGAAAGATGCAGTGGTTAGATTTCAAAATAGTTTAAGAGATGTAGAGGAATTTAAAGAAGTAAAGTTCTTAAAAAAAATCAAAATGAAAGTAACATGGAAAATTTTAAGCTTAACGTATTATATGAAGCTCAGAGACCTATTATCACAAAAAAAGGAAAATTTACTAGAAATCGTAGATTTAATGGACAGAGAGGTCCAGGATTACTACCATAATCTACCAACAGATAAAAGTATTCAGAAGGACACTTACTACCGAAATAAAATAAATGAAAAAATATCATATCTAGACTTTTCCCTTTTCGAGCGTGTTTACATTATAGCTAAGCGATTTAAAACGTTTAAAACATTGTTGGATAAAGAGGGAATAAGTCATGAAAATTATGGCAAATACTTCTTTAAAAGTACTCTTTATTGATGTGTTCCAAGATTTTCCAGCGCCACTTTCCAAAAATGTGTAATATCGACTTATTACTTTTTAAGCGCCGACCACAGATTTGTTCTAGATTTATGATATTCTCAATGGAGCCTTTGCTTTATTTTATCTTGGAGTTGGAGTAGCGCTACTTTGATATAAGTAATTGATTTTTCATTTTTGGCACATAGACTAGTGATCTCAATTATTTTGAGGAAATAAATATTGTTTATTTTATATGTTTAAATATTTATATCATTTATAAATCTACTGAAACCCCACCAATACCCGAATTACTTATTCTCAAAGTAAAAAAGCTTCTAACTTCTGAAAAATGCTTCTCGCAAACTATGCCGCATTTTTTTCTGAAAAAGAACTCTCAAAAATTTAAGCGCCGGTGTCTAACAACTGACTGGGACACTGTTTCTATTGATGTCGACTTCGAATTTTCTACATTCATAAAAACACTAAACACTAGTATTAAAAATAAGCAGAATAAACCCCATAAAAGTCGCCATGGAAATTTGTTATAAAAGGATACCCTCCAATTCTTGTAATGCTGCGAAAGAAACATGGTGTATTGTGAATGAAACCTCATATTCAGGCCCCAACAGAAACAAAAGTGAATTCAACATCCAAAGTTTAACTATATCCTGGATACGACTTACAAACCCGAGTCAGGTATAATTGTGGACTCGCAGTATTCATTAGGAACGACATATCCTTCGAGTGGAAATTTCAGCCTTCAGAATTCGATGTAATGTGACTTAAAACAACGACTCGAAAAACAAAAAAATTCTGCTACTTCCTATACAGACCTCCTAGTGATACAGGCAGTTAGTTATTCTCAAACCTTGCCGATAAAATCGATTGGTAGCTGTAATCCAAACACAAATATTGTTATCGCTGGCGACTTTAATCACGTCAGCTGGTTGAATTTTTCCAACAGAATCACAACTTATCAATGAACCAACCAGAGTCCCCGATCGAGATGGTGACTTTGTTAGCATCTTAGACCTGTTTCTAACAACTGTGATCAATACAACTTGACTATACAAGCACCACTCGGAAAATCAGATCACAAACTAATCACAGCAACGTGCAAATTACTGAGAATTCACCTATACGTGAAATCCAGCACAATGATTCAATGAGAAACTTGAGCTTGTTAGGAATCAACCAATTGTTGAAAGTATGTCAAAATCAAATAATGTCATTTTCCAGTTCTAAACAATTCGTTGATTTGCTTATTAAATTTACAATTACCATAATTTATGGTAATAAAATAATTTGCGATTACTTGAATATAAATTAAAGATTTTTTATTATCTTCTTTATTAAAAAAAAACTCAAATTGATATCGTGCTTGTAATACGTTTTAATAATTTCATGTTTAATAATTCAATAATAAAATTATTGCTGAATGTTTATAGAACTTCAAAATTACATTTTCCTGAACCGAGTTGAAGCTTCCAGCTTGAAGCAAAATTAACAACCGAGCCCAAGGAGAAAAGTAAGGGTAAAAGCAAAATAAATAATAATAAACGACTACGCAGGTAAGTCCTGAGAGTTAGAAAGCGGTGAGGAGTCTTTTTTCACTCCTTTACTTAATTTGCAATAAGAGCTCTTTAAGCTCTTGAACGAAAGATTAATTTCTTCAAGGGCTACATTAAAAGTTAATGAAAACAGTAGGTACACGTGGATATTAAATTTCCTAACTTTAATGAACTATATGCACGGGAAATTTTGAATAAACTTTTTAATAATCTCAATTTCCACTCTTTTTTTTGAATATTTGTGAATATAGATGAACTACATTTCTGCTGATATTAATTATTTAATTCATGATAACATTTGGTAATAAAAATTACGGATTGATCAGTCACAGCATATACAGGGTAATTGAATAGTATGGTTAAGTTCAATGTTCTTTGATATATCAATTTAAAAATTTGAGGGATTCTGAATTATTAGTTTTTGAAATATATGTGAATAGGTATATCTTATCATTTGACAATGTGAGTTGGCTGTGATATACTTGGGAGAAACTGATATTTAACAATGATATAAAATGACAATAACATAATTGCTTTTTGATTCAGCGGTACAATTTTTCGTGTTTTGAAAAATTTGAAATAGGATAAAAATGAAATTCACTATTGATGAAATGATTGATATGATCTAGATATCGGATAATGCGACAAAAACTCCTTACTATCTGCAGGAGTATAACATGAACATTTTCCTGAAATGAGACAACCTATTTAAGCAAGCTTGGAGAGATTGATGGAGCGGTTCAACTGGACGTGTTCAGTTGATTACTAAAAGCATGAACGATTAAAAACTTCTGTGACAGAAAAGAATAGAATGAATGTTTTCCTGGTAGTTATAAAAAACCCACATGCAAGTCTAAGGAGTATTTTCAGCGAACAATCCTTGACGAAAAATGCACCCACATCGATTTGCAACATAACTGAAGTTTAAAAAAGGTTAGCATTTTGTAGATGGGCTTCACGAAAAGTTAATCAACAGAAAGCTTTTTTCGACTATGTTCTATTTGGAGACGAAGCCACGTTTAATAAAAATGGTTCTGTTAACAAGCAAAACTTTCATTATTATCCATCAACTAATCCATGTCACATAATGACACACAGTCAGATTAGATGGACCATATTTTTTTAAGAACATTCAAATGCTGAGATGTATTAATCCAAGCTACCTGCAAAAAATATACGTTATAAAGTACATGAAAAGTTAGTGCATAAATTCGCGGCCTAAAGGTTTTCCGACGACCCATTTTCACGTCTGCCGAGGACTCGATTACAGAGAAAACTTCTGCCATAACTTTCCTGATGTTGTTGTGTGTACGTTATATTTTTATTTTCTCGAATTTCCAGGAAGTTCACTCGGCTCGCATTTTCAAACGGTACTGATCTGGTCGGGCAGACGAAAGCTCCAGAATGTATTACCTTTAGGTCTCAAAGGTATGCAGTAACCTTACATGTACTTTATAACATGCATTTTTTGTAGGTAGCTCTTGGACTATATTCAGATTTTCTAGTAAGCAATCACCTTTTATTTCGGAAGAAATCAATTCCATTTCGTACACGTCAAAGGATGTGATTTCTGCATATTGCAAAATATAGAAATTGTCTTTTACAAAAATGTTTTCATTTTCAATATAACAGCATTCTGAATTAAGATTGTAAATAATTTTAAAATGTGAAGACTAATCATGGCTGTGATTCCTCAAGTTTTTAAATTGATATCTCATAGGACAAAGGAGGTTCTAAGTTTTATCACACTAATCTTGTGATTTTTTGCAGACTACGTTTCTTCATTCGTAAGATAAGTGATTATCTTCAAAGGTTTTCCGGTTTTTAAATTTTTTTACAAAAATATGACACTCACAAACTTATCAATAGAATATAAAATATTACTAAAACATAGTCAACCGTTCTTCAACGGAGAAAACAACTACTTTCCTGGCTAATACCTCGACGAATATTGAATTTCATCTCCTCTGAGGATTCGTCATGTCCATCGACATTTTTCTTGATATAAACATGTTTCACTATTGCAGCTTCGACGTTATTATGTCTATACAGATTGGTATAACAAACTTTCGTGTGAATAGAAACCCGAACTGCAGAGCGCATCTGGTTGGTTCAGGTTGTTAACATTCCCACAGAACGCTAAACATCCCAAGATTTCGACATAGTACAATCATATTACCGTTCTTCTTTTCTTCATGTAGATCCTAACTTGTGAATCCCATAAAACGGTAACCATCAACTTTTCGCGCAACAAGACAGTCTACACCTTTATTGTAGCATGTTTGTCAGCTGAAGTCCAATGTTTCGAAACGACGCAGAAACTCTTTGGAATTGCGTTTAACCAGTGAAGTGGTCTTAAGGGCATACTTTTTTAGATTGAGTACACGTGGCACACATCGCGACGTAAAAGCTGCCTGACATTACGAGATACGTTTCAGGGGTCACTGGACAAGGCTCATTAGAAAACGACATTCAACCACATGGAATTTGCCATTAATAGTATGAACACTCTCTTTGATTTCCTTTCCAAAAGCAAGAATCGACTAATGTTGCTCTTTTTCTAAAATCTGTGGATTATGAGTCTGCTGAATTTTGACAGTAGTTGCGAATAATATTGGCACCAATAAGTAATGAGGCTAAGTACTTATCGGAGAAAACTGGTACATTCGAAACTACAAAATCTTTTGGTATTGATATCTATATCTATTAATTTTAAAATCAATTATTTTCCTTTGGTTTTTGTCGCTTATTATGTACACGTGCGTTTTTTACGTATCGATTCAAAAATTAATTAAATATATATAACAATAAAACTCTCAAAATGGCGTCATTTCCGATCAATTATAACTGAATACAGTAATATCGTTTGAACAATTCGTTGCAAAAAGGTTGAGCTAATTGAAGCTACAGCTAACATTAAAAATAAAATTTATTATGTTGATAAGATATTCAAATATGCAAGAGTATGAATAATAAGGGTATTGATAATTCCAAACAAGGAAAAATTTGTCCCTTATTACACACTTGTCCATTTAACATACATAAGGGCAATAACACATCGTTTGTTAAAGAGATCGCGTTTCGTACTCAGTGTATAATTCCCCTCGCAGAACGGTCGTTATTCACACATAATTAAAAATCAAATAAAGCAGGTGCTTCTGCAAATGCTGTTCATAGTAAAATACTCGGTTTGGATGTGTACACACATACAATGCGATTTCGGATTAGTTACGGAAGGGTCAGATTTAATTTAAATTGACAGATGAAAAGGGAATATTTTTTTACGGACCAACTTTTATTACGAAACGTGACTCAAGAATGCAATTTTAGGTAGTTCAAATTAATTAAATTTGTTATTAAAAATAACAAAAAGAACCCTCATACTTTAAGGAATGAAAAGGAAAAATATTCAAAGATGAAGAAGAAATTCGAACAACTTGGCATTTGTATATCAAAGAACTGTATAATGACTAGATCAGAAGAACAACTGGCATTTGGTGAAGATGAAGGAAAGTGATACATGCTACAAAGCTGGCAAAAAACAAGAAAGCTGTTGGACCTGACAAAGCTTATAAATGAAGAAAACATAGGAATATTAGTCAAACTTTTCTATCATGTTTATTCAACCGCTGAAATTCCAGAAGACTGGTTAAGATCGGAATTCATAACTTTGTCAAAAGAACAACGCCCAAAGCACTGTAGAGACTGATAAGTCTTATGAGTCACACTAAAAATATTCATCCACGCTAAAATCAGAAATAAGTGCGAAGAAGATCAAGACGAAACTTAACTGGCTTCAAAAATTGGTTGGGAATACGAGAAGCACTTTTTGCTCTGAATATATTATTACAAATATGTCGCGACCAACGGAAAGATGTATTTGCAGTCTTTATCGATTACGAAAAAGCATTAGATTAAGTACAATACGACAAGTCGATAAATATATTAAGGAAAATAGGAGTTGATAGTTCACACTAAGAATCATCGAAAAATTATATTGGCGCCAAAGAGAAGGCGTTCGAATCAACGGGAAATCGACAGAACAATGCAAAATCTTAAGAGGAGTCAGACAAGGTTGCATACTCTCATCAGTTCTGTTTTATTTGTATTCAGATAAGATCTTTAAGTAAACTAGACACAACTTATCATTTGAAGTAAAAATTAACTATAAACTTATAAATATAATCAGATACGCAGACTATACAGTTGTAGTGTGTGACGACTTGAATGGACTGCAATACCCTTTAAACGCCATTGACAGAGTGGGAAGAGAGATGACTCTAAACATTAACTGTACTAAAACGTATCATGACAAAAAGCTACAGGTAAACGGACAAACTATTCAAAGACTATCCAGTTTCAAATATCTTGGTGGCTACAATTGGATCCCGATAAGGAAATAAAATGTAGAGTTGAGGTAGCTCGTACAACATTTTTTAAAATTATATCTCTTCTCTAATGATAATCAAAAATTTCAGCTGCGGAAACGGATGATCAAATGTTACTTATCGTCATTTCTCTTATATGGTAGCATAGATTTTGAAAATATCTACCATGAATCGCTTAAAGGCTTTCGAAATGTGGTTTTATAGACGCATACTCAAGATACCGTGGACAGCTATGCAAACAAACGACACAGTCCTTAACAGAGCAAATACGGTTCGTCAGTTAATATTAAATGCAGGAAAATAGCTTATTTGGGACACATAATGCGTGGTAGCCGATTTAGTACCCTCCAGTTGATTATGATGGGTAAGGTTGAGGGTCGTATAGGAATTGGAAGGAAACAAGCCTCTTGTTTGAAGAATATTAGAGATTGGACTGGGATAAAAGAAGCAGGACAGTTATTTAGACTAGCTCAAGATAGAGAGAGTTTTGCCATGCTGATCGCCAACGTCAAGGGGAGTTGTAACAGCACGCTAAGAGGCTACTGATAGTAGATGGTTAACTTTTATGACGCTCCTTCGGATAAAAACAAAGCTGCACCTAAAAAAGTACTAAAAAGTAAATTAACCGAATCTTCAACCAGACCATCAATTCCATCTAAAAGTAGTGTTATTATCAAGCCATCAACAGTCTTCACAGAAAGGCGTTTCCCTGAAGGACAGTTGGTACTGTTTCATTTGTAACGAGGACCAGATCAGAAATATGAAGATGTACTAACCCTGTGGACGATATGTTCACTACCCAAAAAGTACTTTTTACACAAGATGAAACTACAATTGTTAAATTAATTTAAAGTTTTTAAATGTTTTTTTACACGATTCAAAATTATATCGTTTGAATTTTAAAATACAGATAAAATAAATTGAACTTTCATTTGCAGTTAGTTTTATTTTATTTTTCAACATAAACAAACACCAAACGTGTTTTTTTTTGTATTGGCCTTATTTAGAACATCTGGCATTAATAAGGCCAATTTAGAAAAAAGTAAAAAATCACGAAAAATCAATTTTACAATATTTTTTTTTTGTAAAATTGAAAGGCGTTTTCATTGTCAATAAGTTAACTATCATTTTCAACTACTTTGTTATTTTTTCAGTCGAGAGTCAATTTTTCTTTATCATCGACGAGATAATTTGTCTCTTTATAATTTATAATGGAAGAAAAACCTCAGATGTCATTGGCAAATTGTATTAAGAGAAGCGTGTGTCAAAGAATATACATATCCGAATGGGAGATTTGTTCCAAAGATCCAAAGAGAAGCATGAAGAAGTAGAAGGCGATCCACGTTACCAGTAGTACCAACGTGTTTATTGACGTTTGACATTTGACATGTGTACGATGTCATATCTTATCACAGGAAAAAAACTCAAAAGCCATTCGTTAATCGTATTGAAAGAAAGTGTCAAAAAACGTACATATTCGTTAAGATAAGTGGTCCAAAGAGAAGCGTGAAGAAGTAGAAGACAATTCACATTACCAGTAGTACCAAATCGTTTAATGACGTTTGACATTTGACATCCGTGAGATTTCATATAAGGGGAAGGTTTAAATATCCAAAATATTATCTGCAAGAGTTTGTTGTGTCGCTTTTAGCGCATTAACAGAAGCTTGATGATTCAGATATTCACCTGTAAGGATGTAAGGATATTTGAGTTCGACTATTAAGCACTAAATAAGTATTAGTAATGGTAGAAATCTCTAATTAATATCGGGAATGAAAGCAGTGTTGATCATTTACTTTTTTCTCGGTGTGTGATTTTTGGAGGCCTATCTTTTTATAATTTATAATTTATAACGATAATAAGTTAAAATTAATTTTTCATCAATAAATCTCAAAATAACTGAAAAAAATTTTATAGTTGTAGCGTTATAGAATATGTGAAAAAAATTTTGGAAAAAATTGTTAATGAAAATGAAATAAACAGCTATTGGGAAAAATACATATAAATTTATTATTCACGGCCGTCATTTTGAATTTACAAATGTTTTAGAAAGATTTTCTCTCATATAAACTCAAAATTTATCTAATTATATTCGCCATACGTGCCGCATAAATCAACCTTTTTTTATGAGCAAAAATTAAAAAAAAAAGTATATCAACATTGAAGAATTAAATATCGAGGGCACTAAATGTTAATGTGGCCTTATTTGGGTCACCTACTTTACTATTATGAAAAATTTATTCAAAAATATATGGTAATAAGCTTATAATATGAAAATTATTTATCACCACTTTTTGAGAGATCTACGAGATATTGAAATTTAAGATGTGTCAAGAAATTTCTTTTATAAACGATAAAGTCACCAAATGATTATTATTATATACTAAACTTATAGAGGATCTCAATACGGTATTCTCATAAAACTGTCACTGATTATATAAATTCTAAATTATTATATAGCTAAACAACATAAAATATATTAATTAATGTTTTAATTTACCTTATTAAATAACTAAAATAAAAACCTGTCATCGAGAATAGACCAGAAAGACACATACCTAACCATATTCGTCGGCACCATATCTCGGTTGAAAATCTAAAATCTAGATTTCTATTTTGTTTTTTCGAATCGGAAAGATATCAGTAGACAGTTGTCCTGTCAAAGAAAGAAAGGATTAACAAGGGTGCCCGGTGCCCGGGAGGACCCCTGAGGTGAGCCACCCGACCACAAAATCATTATTATTGATTACCGATCATAAAACCATAAGGTCTCTTGTCTTTGTGTATATTCCCACGATTATTAGCTTAGGTTGAAACGGTGACAATATACAGTGTGTCCATAAATTATAGCATAAATAAATTATTCGCTAAATATTTTGAAATGACACAAAAAGATAATATATGTGGCAAATAGAAAATGTGGATTTCGTTGATGAATAAGAAGTCTAAGAAGAGATACGAAATTTTACAAACCATGTGCCGAAAATAATAGGATTTTTGCAGAAAAATATGAAAAATTTTGAGTGAAAATGTTTCATAAATGGAACAATAAATATCCAATATTCAAAAAGACAGATAAAAGTAGCTGTACAGAAAGAAAAAATTCGGGAGTGGGCAAATGATGTGAAAATAATGTTGACATAAATACATCTTTACATACGACCCCTAGTTTCTGAATTCTAGGTCTTCAAAGTTGCTAAATCAAACTTATATTTTCTAAACTGTTCGTTCAACATTATGAATTTTTGGAGGATAATTATGTATATTATCCATGTAGTATATTTATTGGACTGAATAATTCTACATTACTAACTGAAGGCCAGAGGCGGTTCTTGACCAATAGTTAACGATTCTATCTTTTACAACCTGTACAATCTAGATAGAAAATAAATTTTTGTATCGTTTTATAACAAAAAGGTACTTTTTGTATAAATCGATGAAATTTGTGATTAATTGTACATCCCAAAGAAACCGTTCACCATAAAGAGACATTTTGAACAAAATTATCATAAATTGTATTAATTTAATGAAAACACATATAGGAGGTATTGAAACACAATCAAATATTTCTAATTGAACTGCATACTGTCAAACATCGTCATAACAGGTTAACCTACAACTTATCGGATAAAAAACAAAGAAAACTCCCATAAATATGCGAAATAGGCACTTTGCACTTCTTGGAGTGCAAAGCAAGATTTTGCTTTATAGCGTCAAAATGGAAGGCTGGTGTTATTTCAAAAAAGTGGTTAATTAGTAGTTATTTAATTTTCTTCTTCTTTCATTGCCTCATTCGTTGAAAATTGTGGCTATTAACAAAGCTATTCTTGTGTCTACAGATAACACTCCAAACTACTCTGTAGGTTGAGCAACCATTAATGCCGTTTTCTCCCTGGTTACCTCTTACTATCCACTTCTTGGACAATCAGCTGCAAGTCTCAGTACGTAGCCCAAATAATCCAGTTTACATTTTTTTACTGTAAAGACGACTTCCTTCTTATTCCCTAATCTCTGCATAACTATGTTGGTGATGTGGTCCGTCCAGGATATTTTCAAAATACGCAGATATATCCACATTTCGAGAGATTCCAGTCTTTTTGAAGTAGTTTCGATTGTGGTGCAACCCTCTACACCATAGAACAAAACAGAAAATTGCAGGTATTTAGTTTCTTCATGTTGTTAACCGTAGCTCGAACCCTTTTTTATGCGTATCGTATTTACTGTAATTCCGTAGGACTTTACGATGGGCCCAGTATAAGTCCAGACTTGGGCTGAGTATGTACAACTCTGGCCCTTGCTTGGAAGCCGTTATTGGCCCAAACTTGGTGGAACTCTGGGATGATAACAATGTCCCTCGCTTGGTTTTTAAGCCTCGACCTGATTGCCTAGATAAATCCATACTGGTCTCCATACCATGATTACTTTTAATGTCATGATATTAGAGCAAAACTTTATATAGTTATTCAGAGCTCGGCCAGGCTTACCCAGACTTCAACCGGGCCTGGACTATTATCGGTTTGCCAAGGCTGGGTTTTCCAGCGTTGGCCCAAGTTAAGCACCGTCGTTCAGCCTGGGGGTTCCTACATGGGTGTGTACATTAATTGCTCTCAGAAATGACCTAGGAACGTTACCGTTTGATCAGTTATAATAATATTTTCAACTGATTTGTTCCATTCCGTCATTTTCAGATGCTTTTTTTACTCTATAACTTCATATATAACATTTTTAATTGCAAACATTTAACTGATTCAAACAAATTGATAAAGAACCGCAATTAGTACCACCAAAACCATATGGTTCGAAGGAACCGACAAAAGCGATCGTTCACGGCGGTTTTCCCACGGCAATGACAAAAACTTGGAACATTTAAACAATTCCGTGGTGGACGGACAACTTTAGGCCGACTACTACATTCTTCACTGTCGATTTACGAGTGCCAACGAAACTGAGAAGGCCGAAAATATGGTCATACAAACTCAAAGACGGCAACAAGAACGGGACGTAGGGGTCATTCCAATAATTATTCATAGAGAAAATGACAATGCATACCCGTGTAAACAAGGAAAATGACCAATTACACTAATAAAAGGATTGAGATGAAATGGTAGGAGTGAAAGAAGAGAAATAAGACAAAAACAACCAGAATGTGTCAAAATAAAAGAAAAATGGATAAACATATAAACAGGAAAATATTCAATGTTATATTTATAAACTCAGTACTCTCAGAAGAATATTTTTATCGACGTTGATGTTTTTGATAAATTAACAGCATTACATCAAGAATGTAATTTTATTACTATATATTCAGAGTGAAGTTCATATGTTTGATTCCCTGTAACTGAGCACAATCTCACACATTTTCAGGAATCAGAGGTTATCCATATCTGCTTATGACCCCTTGTTCGAAGCATTTTCTCGCTAGAGTCTACGGAGATTATGAAAATTAAAAAGTTTTCGCCCTTCCATATTCCACGTATAATCAACGGGATTTGAATCATCTGAAAAGTTTGGCCAGAACATCGGCTTATTGGAGAGACTAGTGACACGTGCTGAGAGTGGTTTGCAGGACATCATCAACGAAACTGTCTCGAAAATACAAAAGATGATAGGCTATTATAAGCAATAGCTTCCCAAACTATTACTGCATATGTCTTTCAATAGTAAAACCAATGTCATGTTAAACCTTTATAGCGGACACGATTTTACATCATTCTGTCTCCTGGCGCTGCCATTATCTGTTGATACATTGATAAAGATGATTCTTTTCCGTTTTTAGAACTAAGTTCCATGTTTTACAGTTATGACTCCACCTTACTGAGATCCTTGGTCCAGCTTCTATATTATCTTTTCAATGGTTGACTTGGAGATCTTCCTTTCTGTAAATAGTCTCTTTTTCCATATTTGAGTTATCTGATCAGATCTTTCACTTAGAAATTTTGTCTCTAGTCAGTTTTTCTCTGGTGGTCCAGTAAACCATCACATGATATTATAAACCGTAGTATCCCTTATCAATGTTGGTCAGAGTAGGCATATAGTAACTGCTATTTCAACCCTAGTTACTTCAGCCTAAATCATTATTGTTTTTATCTTTTACTTTCCTTGTTAGGTTTAGAATCCACAACATGATTCACTGGCTGATAATGTACCTACAACTGATTTGGCAAGTCCTTGTTTCTTAATTACTGTGAATTCGCCACTTTTTTGTGAAAGTATTTTCAGAATAAATCTCTTTGCTCCTTCTTCAATTTCGAGTATGTTGCTCTGTATATATTTAACAAATATTTTCCGAATTGACCGTCGTTATTCACTTATCACTTTCATCTCAGAGTTGTGGTGGATTGCGATAACTTAGAAATAAGAGTGAAATTGATATTTTGACTTCAATATAAATTAATTTTTCCGGCAACCTTTCGAAAAGTAACTATTTTTCGGACGCTTTTTCATTGAGAAAGTATAGCTTTTTCGGCCCAATCCGAAATGTGAAATACGTTGTTGTCATTATATGTATCTACTTGGTAATCAAATATTATTGTGGAAATCTAAATAGGCATTAGAAGTTCATCATTACTATAGCAATGACATACCAACTTACTAATTTGACATCTTAATAATTGAGTTTTTTCTTTTTAAAAGTTTTTGGTTCCGATTATAGCAATGAATAATGGAAAGCAGTAGTGGAAGCAAAGCTGAAAATGTACTAATGAAATTACTAATGAAGCAGCTGCTACTATAACACAATTTACTACCCGAAAAATCAAAGTTATGCTACGAAAGTATTTATAGTTTATTAAAGAAAAGGTTGGTTCTTAAGAAATGCGAAACTATTACGGAGGACGTAATTTTGACTTATTTGGCATGAAAATAAAAAATCGTTGAACTTTCCACTTTGTAGAGCATTTGCCCGATACTGAAAACGCTGCACACTAGTAGCAACCAGACCTGTAAAGTTCTATACTAGTTGCGTACGGGTTGACTATTTTCTTATCTACAGGCTACGTACACGTTAAGAGGAATTACCTTTATCTCTAAATTTTAATCAAATTAGGTTAGGATAGGTTAGGTTGGGTTTTGTTTTTGTTTAGGTTAGATTATTTTACATAAGCTCCAGGTAAGAAAATGGTTAGCCAGACTTCAATATATATATAACGATAGCCCTGGAAAGTATAATTAATTTACAGAATTAATTTGTTTCTAGGAATGCAATCGGGGTGTAATTCATATACGACCCTTGCAGTAACCTGGATTAATATTTAACCGTCAAAGGCAACCGCTGAAAAATATCATTTCAGTGGATAGAGCTATGTTTCTGAGGGTTATATTAAAAGGAAGAACTTTGAGTTTGATGCCAAGGTATTAGAAGAAGACATGTTTAGTATTTGTTTGGCAGCCATTAATAGTAAAAATTTTCAGTGAATTTCTAGAGAAAAATTGGTCATCGTTATGTGATGCAATACTTTCATTTGAAAAGCGTTAGAACAACCAATATGAAAGCTAAACTATATTCTACTTTGGGCGAGACTTATCCTTCGTTATCAAGAGTGAAGTTGAGTTGAGTAGCAGAGTCGAAACTAGGCCGTACGACCTGCGAAGACCAGCATCATAGTTGTTGATCAAATGCTGAAGAAAATCCACAAAGCGGTACTGGATGATCGTCGACTGAAAGTGCGTGGTGAGAAATCGGACATAGTAGGCATTTCATAAAGCTAATGCCTATTTTTCAAATTTCAATATAAATATTAATATGTGAGGATAAGAATGTTCCTAATTTTGTTCAATTAATAAATAATATAGAAAATATGCTTTACTTATCTTTATATTAATGTTAATAACTAATCCACACGGTTTTCGATAAAATAATGTACTTAACACGACTTGAAACTGTTTTTTTTCCCTAGAATCTTGTTTAGTTTACGATATTACGTAAATTTGTTGTATGCGGAATCTTATAAGTAAAGTTCAAAAAAATTTTAAATTCTTAAAAATTTAAATCCCCGCCGTTGGCTGGAGGTATTCTCAAACCCACCTTTTCCTTGTCCTTAACTACTAATTTACGGATGAGCAGCATGGTCTACGATCTCGATAGGTTCTAGATTAATTTAATTATTGTCGACAATAAGAAATCATTAATTTTCACTATTCTAATAAACTAAATCGTATCATAGAGATTCCAAACAAGTTTTGGTTGTCAACGCAGTTTTATAACACCCATAATTTCCATCGAAAACATATAACATAGAAAAAAATGTTTGTGAATAATGATTCTTATTTATGCAATGTGATTCTGTGGTTAGTCGTATCCACGATTCAACATCAAAGGTTAATGATATGTAAAATAGTAAAACTATGTTATTCTCATAAAAAAAACAAAAAACATACATATTTAGCCCATGAATTCTGAAGAATTTGAGGAATACCGTCTTAGACAAGATCATGTTGATCAAAAGGTCAAGTCAATCGATTGTATCAAACCCGATTTTCGATTTGAAGCTAGAAGTAACCACTAACAGTATTTTAATGAAAATTTGAATAATTCAAGAATCTCACAATGCGTGTTCGATACCATAGTGCTGGAAGATATTTGTTCAAAACTTTGGAGGAGTGGTTTAGAATTTGAATGAATGATTGATCAAGCAGAATGATCATTTACAACCTCTCAAAATCAACTCCAAATGTGCAGGTGTATAAGATCTATATTCATCAAGAACTTCTACAAAATTTAATAATTTTATCTTTTAATTTTTAAATTTATTTACTTTACTTAACTAATGTCTTTGTATCAAGAGTTTAAATATCTCTCAATGATTTAAGTTAAGTTAAACTAAATTTTAAATTTAAATGTAAATAATTTTTAATAGACAAAATCTTTATTCAACTTTAGGAGGTTGAAAGTTTTATTTTACTTTAATGTATCAAGAACTTCAAGCCACAAAATTTAATAATTTAATCTTTTTAATTTTAAATTTATCTACTTTGCTTAGCTAAAGTCTTTGTACCAAGAGTACAAATATCTCTTAATGATTTAAGTTTAGTTAAACTAAATTGCAAATTCAAATGTAAACAATTTTTAATGCTTAGACAAAATCTTTATTCAACTTTAAAAGGTTGAAAGTTTAATTCAACTTAAATTCATCAAGAACTTTAAGCCACGAAATTTAATAATTTAATCTTTTTATTTTTAAATCTATCTTCTTTGCTTAGCTAAAGTCTTTGTACCAAGAGTTTAATATCCTTTAAGGATTTAAGCTAAGTTAAACTAAATTGCAAATTTAAATGTAAATAATTTTTAATATCACTCGAGGATGGTCCCAGAAGTACCTGGCCCAACAAAGTGCGATAGGTTTTTTATAATTAGAATCGTCAAGCTCCTCAAAACAGTCATCACCTCTTCACTGTTGGAAAATCTTCAACCACCAAACCATTTTTTTAAGTCTTCAAATCATTAATTTTGGCCATTGCAATATCTTATGAATCATCTGGCGCCTTGTGTTGATAAATCCGTTTCTTCTAAGCAAAATGCGGCTGTTTTTGCTTGATTCCTTCTCATAAATGTTGCCATAAAATAAGTAAGTAAGCACGTAATACTCTCAGTAGAGAGTCTATCCTTTTTCAAGATAGTCAATGGAATTATCTCACGGGCGTCCCATAAAAGCCGTCACCATAACCTTGACTGCATATGGAATGCTCTTTGCTTTCTTTGGAACCTGTTCTTCCTTTTCAGTTCATTGTTTTGATTGATATTTTGTTTCAGGTATGAAGTGATAGATCGACGTTTCATCCATGGTTATGAAATGAACGCTGGTTTTGTTCCATATTGAGCAAAAGCGACACCCATCTTGAGCACACTTTTCTCTTGTCCAAATTTTCAGTCAATATGCGGTGTACCGCACTTTTTGAAATGGGAATGCAACTGTTGACACGAATTATTCAGCACACTAATAAAAAAATTGAATATTAATTTGCTGATAGACTCAAGCAATTCAAAATTACTCTAGCATTCATAGTGAATCCTCTGAACACAATTAGTAACGAAATATATCTTGAGAGATTTGGATTTAAAACTGGACCTATAGAAATGATCGATGTAAAAAGTGGAGCTTTGTGGATTGGAAAATTTACAGAGCTGAAGAGCTAGTTAGAATAGTAGGAGGCCCAGGAATGTATCTTATATTCGACTCAAGGAATAGTCTTCCAGATTGCTACAGTGAGGTGAAGAAACCGGTATTTGGCGTGCTTACTACCTTCGTAGAGCGTTAGAAATAAGGTAAACAGCAAATTAACGAGTGAAAAATTTTTCAAGTTTGAAACTTAGAACAAGTTAGGAGCCAAAGTTTCTCAAACCATACAAAACAATCGCTCTCATAAAATTTGCTTATGCAATTTCTACAAAAAGCGTGAACATATTGTTTATAATATTATGGGTATTACCAATAAAGGTATTCAAAACCTTTTCGAGAAAGTATACCCATTATCCAAGACCATACGTAATCAATAATAATTACATCTCATTATCCCGAAATGTGACAATTTAAGTTGAAAATAATATTTTTATATAAAAAATTGGAAGCTTCAAAAGATAATCTTCTCAATTTATAATTTATGTAAATAAAATGCTAGATAAATGATGTATTTGTTTTTATTTGAAATATGAAATTAATAATATACAAATATGATTTTGAAAATGTAGTTGCCTTTATATTGACATCAGTTCATAGGTTAGTATGATTGAAAAGTGTGGCTATCATCACGGTAACCACAATCTCAATATCAAGAATATTTATTACCAACATCAACGTATAGACCATATGTTGTTTATTTAAAAATTCACTATCATTTATTATACGTTACAACAAAATTATTTTCTTAGATTTCTGATTGGATTTACGTGGTTTGTGACTATTTAACCTACGTTCAAATTTGTATTTAATCATTTCAACTTACTTTGTTAGTACATTTAACAATTTTACTTATTAGTCGAATTAAGATGTTTAACTTAGGTTTCCATATGGGATATATTACCTCATCCACACATAATTTAGAAAAACATCGATGTAAATATAGATTCCTTGCCAGGTATTTCTCCTCTTTGACTGCTTAGAAGTTTCAACTAGTAAGTTGTAATCTGTCTTTTCCTTATTCAAAATATGGAGAAGATTTACATAAGGAAAACCACACGAGCTGCAGCCAGCAGAGAATATGCAATACCCTCCAGGACTTTATAGCTAATAACCTTAAGAAATATCTCGGCCATTTCCCAACGCTAGGGAAAGTACACGAAAAAAGGTTAGTGTCACAGAAGCACTTGAAAAAGTGGAATTTAACCCTAAAAAAAGTGACGCAAGAGAGATAGGCTTCCAGTTTGGTGATTAATTAGGGATCAAACATAATTTTTCGCAAGACGACAGCAAGGCGGGTAAAGACTGGTTTCACGACTTCTTAAAAAGAAATAAGATTCTATCAGCTAGAAAATCTGGACTTTCATTGGCAAAAGCGCAGGATATGAATAGAAAAAAGTCGGTGACTACTTTGATTCGTTACTTAGGGTATTAACCGAAAACGATCCGTTGGATGAACCGTTCACGATATTTAACATTGACGAAACTGGAATACAAGTCAACAACAAAGCAGAACATGTTATTGCAATGAAGAGATCCAAAGACGTTTACTCATTATGTAGTAAAGAAAAGGATGAAAACATTTCCCTCATAGTCTGCTGCAATGGTGAGGAAACTTCTTTTCGCCAGTTTTGATAATGAAAAGAAAGTACAACAAGCCAGAATTCGCAGACCAGGTTCTAGCGCTTACATGAACCAGAAAACTTTATACATCACCAGCGATTTGGTCATGAGATGGTTTCAAGAATATATTATTCCCAGAAAAGGCGGCATCGGCAAAGCGTTATTAATATTGGACGAGCAAGCATCTTATCTTAATACGATTGAACTTTTGGAATTAGCTACGCAAAACGACGTTGTACTTTTATGTCTCTAAGAAGCATTACAGCCTCTTGATAAGTCATTCTTTAAGCCCCTTTAAACGTACTTTGCGCAGGAGGCAAAGACGTGGATGCTCAGTCATAGAGAAAAAAACTTAACAGACGAACGAATCTCATTTTATAGAAAAGACTTGATAATCCATCAATCATTACAAACCATTTCCTCGCAATATATGATGCAAATCAAGTAAGAATGGATGATACAGTAGTCTCAAAAAAAGGATCAAAAACCAGTGAAAGGAAAGAAGGGCCTGAAATCGACTATTTTTCAACTAAATCAAAGGATAACTGGATTCGGTGCATAATTTGCAGTATTAGGTTGCACGAAAGCGAAAGCTGTACCTTATATGCTGATATGTGCAACAGATGTAGTCGTAAAAAATAATTTGTCGACTAAGGGTTATTTACCCATAGAGGGGCTAATACACCCCACAAAAGCTTTTTTTTTAAATTTCATATAAATGTATTGTTTTTTAGTTAAAGTTAAATTCCTACAAAGTCTCGTTATTATGAAACAATAAAATGTTACGTTATGAGTTTGTCCGAAAAAAATATTTTTGAAATTTGGGGCGTATTACCCAACTCTACCCTATAAAAAATTTAAATAAAACTTTTTATTCTCTTAGCAAGATAAATTATATTCATGGAAAATATGTTAACTCAAGCTTAAAATCTCCTTTATTTTATAATTAAATAGAAACCTAGAAAATATTGACCCCCCTCGTTACAGACTGGCCACACAGCTTATTTTTGCAAAACGTATACTTACAAAACAGTGAGATTATGAACATTTTAGAAAATACAAAAAATCTAGAAGTAGGTGATTCACAATGATAACAATGAAAATTGTAGTATTTTTTTGTATTAAAGTGACATAAAATTTTGTCTCTTTTGAAACCACATTTGTTTGTGAAATGTAATTATAATTTTATAAATAAAATCTCTTAAAGTTTCTTAGCGAAATTCGAATTATTTCAAAAGTTATCATAATTCGAAGGCGCACGCGTTTTCTTTGCTTACAAACAGTTTGAAACTATTGACATATTTTAATCTGCGCTGAGTTATACCTTGTAACCAATAGACAGATTTTTTAAATTCTTTGCATGTATTATTTCATTTGTTGGATTTTTGCGTAATTTACCAGAAAATCGTGAAAAAATTGTAAAAAGAAAAATTTGCCATGAGAAAAAGGAAAAAAAAACGTTAATTTTACATATTTCTTCTATAGCAGCCATTTTGTTTTTTTTTTCAATTTTTTTTATTCGAAGGTGGTAAATTACGATATCAGCTACCTTACTCTTTGAAAAGCTTTTCGAATTTTTCATTTCATATTCACCAAATCTCAGCACAGTCGGAGGCTATCATTTTCGCAGTCTTAGCTTTGGCGCCCACTATAAAATATGTCAAACACTATATTATCAAAAAATAATAAGAAAAAGTTTATATGGAATTATTATATAAAGAACTAGAAAAAAAAATATTAAACTTTGCGTCACTTTTCACCGTTATAACCGATACTAATGCCTTATTTTCTGGATATTTTTATCGATAGTGACATAAACCGAAATTGTATAATAAAAATAGTAACACCCGGTAGTATTATCAAGGCACGTGAGATGTTCAAATAGTTCGACGCAAATGCAATTGCAACAATTGTCTATTTGCGTACAGAATGGAAATAGTCATCTAGGTGGCAACATTCCATTCAATCGCCATTTGACAGATTTATGTCACATCTAAAGGTGATCTACAGTTGATCTCCACTTGCAAACATGTGCTTACATTATTTTATTTATAAATTTATTTATTAGCAGTGCCCTAGAAAAGCGTTACTATTTTAAGTTTCCAATGTAATTTCTACTATTTCAAATATCCTTTAGAAGGTTCCGAACTTTATCACGGTAATATTTAAATAGTAACATCAAAAAATTAATCTATTGGGGTGTATTTGTAGTAATAAAAAAGGGTTTGCTAGAATTTTTGAACAATATCTATAAATTCTCAAGAAGATTGCTGCAAGAGGTTGATAGACAAATGAAAACCAATGACTATGATGATAGAAAGCTATAAGATAATTCAATAGATACATATAAAAATGTGTCCAAAACTTCAAATTATCGATTCAATTTAATTAAATTATGAAAAACGAGGATTGTCCCAGAAGTACTTGGCCCAACAAAGAAAACACAAACATTTTGGAAAAAAATATATTTATTTTTCAACGTAATCTCCTTTCAGCTACACACAATTCTCCCAGCGACGTTCAATAAGTTCGAAACCCTTTTTATAATGAAAATTTTCAAGCTCCTCAAAATAGCCATTAAGCTGACATTACCTCATCATCGTTGGAAAATCTTTGATCACTGAGGCATTTTTCTAGTCTGGGAACAGAAAATAATCCACGGGACTAAATTCTAACTTTATTTAATTCATTTTGGCCATTGCAATAACGGATGTGTAAGCTGGTATATTGTATACTTTCTTCTTGGCCAAATGCGGCCGTTTTTACCTGATATCTTTACTCAAACGTTGTAATAAGTTCGTATAATATTTGTCAATGATAATTTTTTTTTTTTCAATATAGTCATTGAAAATTATTCTACGCGCATCCCATAAAACCGAAGCCATGAACTTGCTTGCAGTATTTTCCTTCTTTGGAGCCGGTTCACCTTTTTCAGTCCATTGTTTTGATTGCTCTTTTGTTTTGGTTAGGAATGGACTTTTGGAAGTAATGGACCACAATTCATCCATATAACTCTCACCCAATACCAAAAATGCACTAATTCTTAGAAAAAATAATTTTTTCTATCAATTTTTAGAAATCCTAGAAGTTGCTGATGGATTTTCGTTTTGTCTTAATGATAATAATTTAAAAATTCGCATGTTTGCCCATCTCTAGGACTTACTACGGCAGATCAATTTTTCTTTTGCAAATTTCTTTCTAAATGTGTATGTGCGCTCCTCGCACTCCATCGAGAAAGACAACTTTTGAAGATGTACAACCTCAATACGTATCCTTTCTTTGTGTTAAATGATATTTCGTGTGCGTTTTGGTTGAACTCATCGGTACTGGGCTACGGAGAATCCATGCTGGATGCAAAAATATCGTACTCAATATAAAACGTAATTTTTGGGCGGGAATAGGATCATTGGATCATACTTTTTCGAAGAACCCTTAACACGTCTTCAATATTTAAACTTTCTTATAAACTTTTTGCTCCCCAAATTTCACTGGTTGTTTCCAAACAGAAATGATTAATGGCTGCAGCAAGAAAGTGCGTCTCCACAGTACGGTGTCTTGGGGCGCAACTACTTAAACAACGTCTTTTTAAATCGGTGTATAAGAGGAACAATAGGATTGCCACCTAGGTAACCTGATTTGATTCCTCTTGATTTCTTTCCATGGGGATATTTGAAATGTGGAGTGGAACAAAATAGATCATAAAATATCTTGCACTCAAAGAAAGGATACGTTTAAGGTTGCACTAATAACTTTCGAAAGTTATAAAGACTGTTTGGCTCATTTTTCTCTGTATTTCAGCTGAATATAAACAATTTGAGCACTTAATGAAGGTATTCCATGGTGTGTAACTTAACCAAGAATCCATTAATCTTCTAAACGGTTGGGAGTCAGGTATGAGGTCATCAAAGTGACGTTGGATTCTGTCTTTCAATTTTTGAAGTGAATTTACCTCTGTAGCATAAACTTTTTCATTAAGATACGATTAAACTGGGTAATCCAAGGGAATCAGAGCTTTTGTACCTCTACCAATCCATTGATTCGTAAAATGGTTGCTCAACCAATCACGACACCTTCTATCAAAGTGTGATGGAGCTCCATCGTTCATCATAAATAGAGATCTTCGCTCGTTTAGTGTTAAATCTTCTTATATCTCGAATAAGTGATTGGTTAAAAAATCCACCATTTAAATTTTTAGGTAGAATGTGATAACCTATTAATTTGTTACCTAAAGTTGCTACCCAAACATTAACTTCAAATGGGTGTTGGTAATGTGATAACCTTTTGACATGTGGATTCTCATCACACCATTATTGTCCATTATGGGAATTAGGATTCCTTGTTGAACGTCATCTTCTTCCCGAGTTATTTCTTCTTTGTTGTTCATATTTTCCTCTTCACTTTCCACTTGCCTTTCTTCCTCTGTCGTAAAAGTTGTTTTACTAGCTTTGGAAGTATATTTTCTTTCAAACCTTGTTGGTAGCTCCCGTGCTAACATGTTCCAGAAGGCCCTGGTTGTGGGGAAATGTCTTTATCTTTATATATTAATTATTTTCTTGCTATTAATTTCTCAAATACACTGTGTGTTCTTAAGTTATTTGTAGCTGTTTATCTTCGGAGAAATTTTCTCATATTATAATAAGAGTACTTATTGAGCATCGCAAAGAAAAATGTATGGAGCTAAAAGGAAATTCAAAAATTTTGTATTTTGTATCTTTGTATTGGAACTTTATACTTATATCTATCTCCTATTAAAATAAACTTGTCATTGAAAAAACTTTTGATTTTGAATCTTTTACTTTAACTTCTTCAAGTCCACCCGGTCCTTTCTGTTATAAATTACAAAACCCACTTCGGCATTAACAACGTTGAAATTTCTACATCAAAGTATTCCTCTTTATTTAATAGGCATCGTCAAGTCACCCTGTAGTTAAAGTGAGTCCGTAAAGTGATATAACGCTGGGGTCGTGAAAATAAAGGGGCGTTTCTATGGTAACGGAACTCCACCAATCAGCGGTTTCATTATTTCATAGGGCACTACTTCCACTACTACACAATACAACTGCTTCAATACTTTGAAAATAATATGAGCGATCCACAAAAGAAGGCATTTTAGTAGATATCATTTTGAGTAGGGTAAGGTTGTGTAAAAGCAAGATGTTTCAAACATTTAAAATAGGGATTTTCAAATTATTTGGTTACCTCAGATCCGCCATAACTTGATTATTTCAAAATTCCTATCTCTAGTTTTTTATTGATAGAGAACAATAGGCTAGTTCACTAAATTTGGAAATTTCGTTAATTATATTCTTCAATAACTATTTCATCCCAAAAAACTATACTACGTCTTTTTATCTATAATTAAAAACTCTAAAGGCGCATTCTCACAAGTCAAGTTTAGTTGATCAATTTTAGTTGATCAAAAAAAGTTGAATAACAACTGTAGTGAAAACCTGCCGTTCAATAGAGTTGATTGATCATCACGAACATCACGAATTGCTTTCAAGTTGGAACATGTCTTCAAACGTGTGAATTACGCAATCAACTTTTGTTGACTGTGTTCAGTACAATTTTTGGAAGCGGTCGGGATACACGTGCATTTAGTTGATTTATTGGGCGGTATTGAAAGTTATTAACCAATAAAAAATCGTTCGAAATGAGCGTCAAGTGGTTTGAAAATATTATGATGAAATATTTGGAGGTGAATCACATGTATGATTGTCTGTGTGACCACTGAACGGAAAAATATAGAAATAGAGATGCACAGGAAGCAAATGGGAATACCTGGCATTACTATTGCTGAAATAAAAAACAAAATAAATATTTTTACAACAATGTATAAAAAAGAAAAATTCATTTGTTTGCAGATGAGACATGTCTAATGGAATGGAAAGAGATGAATTGTACGTGCCAAAGTTGTTCTAGTATAAACGAGCGGACATTTTTTTAAATGATGTTAAAAATACAAAAAAGAACTCATCAAGTATACTTCCAATTTAAATGTTTCACATTAAGTATCATTATTCACATCGTCGTGTATCATATTCAGTTTCCAAGGCACAGCATATTCATCACGCACAGTTGATGCTAGTTACGAATTCCTGAATTAACGTGCAAATTAACTAGACCACTCGCTTCAGTAATGTCTATTCTTTCAGAACCCGGTATAATACGTCTAGTATTCAGATCTTCAGTATCAAAAGTACCTGGTGGTGTACAGTTTTCACCCGAACTCATTTTTAACCAATTACGTAAAGCTGAAATTGATTTAAAAATTTTGTCCACCTTGTTAAACACTCTGAATCTAAAAACCAGAATTCCAAATGCATTTATAACAATGCGACGAGCTGTTGATCACTGATTGTTTTCTGTTTTCTAGATAAATGACTACTTCTTCCAAAGGGGTTTGAAATGTAAGGGTCTTAATGGGAAATAATCATCAGCTACGAATTCCTCCTCCTCCACAAAAATTATCGCATTACTCATTATTTCTTAAATATTTTAAATGTGTTGTCTGTTTTTCGAATTTTATTATTATTACGAATCAAAACACCAATAGGTACGCCTTTTGCAACATTTATTTTATATCAGTTTAATCTACAGAGGACAAAAAGTTTGATTTACCAAAACATAGAAAATATAAAAAAATTGTACAAGACATCTATACAAAAAAATGGACGGTGCTTAAACTGAAACCAGCCAATGAATTTCTAATAGCGTGTGTTGCCACCCCTCGCTCTAATTACAGCCTCCATTTGTCTCGGAAGGCTTCTAAACAGGTACTGGACGTATCCTTGCGGCATGTTTTCTCAGAAGTTAAAAAGAACATTTTGAAGATCATTAAATGTTCTTATTGGTGCCCGATGTTGCTGAATTTGCCATCCTAGATGGTCCCAGACATGCTCTATTGGGTTAAGGTCCGGGCTACGTGCAGGCCAATTCAAGGTGGGTATTTCGACCTCTTCTAAATACTGCCGAACCAACCTAACAGCATGTGGACGTGGCAACTCCTTAAGATATCAAATATTAGTAGTAAAAAAGCTCAAATTTCAGCATTAATGACTGAAAAAAATATTCATAATCCTCTCAGTGATCCTTAAAAAGGCCCAGCAAGCAAATAATTGCGTACTGTTATTGGAAGTCTAAAGTTAGAGAAAATTTGTTATGTTAACAAGCTGCGCAAAGGACAGGATCATACTCTTCTCAGATTACATCATTACATATTTAACCCTATAGAGTTGATATGGGCACACGTAAAATTAGAATTAAGAGAATGTAATTAGTCTCCAGAACTGAGTAAAGAGGTTGAAAAACTCGCAAAGAAAGTTCTAGTAGAAGACCGTCAAGATCATAGGAAAAACTGTGTTGAACATGTTATCAAAGAAGAAGATGAGTATGTGGTATCACCCTCTTTACAACCCTTAATAATTCAATCAAATGATGACTCTAGTTCAGATTATTCTGACTACCATGATTATTCATAAAGATACTTTGGAATTGATTTTTTTTTCTTTTGTTTAATTTATTTTCCTTCATGGTTTTTGATTTGAAATGTCGTTTTACAGAAAAAAAACTAAACTGTTTAAACCAAACGTCCTTACAAGCAGGTACATTTTACTCGTCTATTTATGTTTTATGATTGAAAATTCAGTTATAACAAGTTAACGAGGTATAATTATCATTTTTTTCTAAGTAGGACTACAATTGAGTGAATACTTTCTCGCATAAGATATAAATATTTTTAAAAGTATTTATATATATATATATATATATATATATATATGAATAATAATAAATAATAAATTAATAAAATGAGGTCAAAAGGGTTTTTATAATCTGCAATTGATATTGGAAGAACTATACAAATGATGGTCAGGCAGTTTTTCATAGTCTCGTTCTGTTTTTCACATGAACCCGAATGAAGAATTATTTTTAAAGATATATCGAAATATTAAAACTTTTGTAATTCATAAAAATAAATACAAAGGTAAGTATGTCTCAATATAAGCAAAATAATATCATTTATTAGTTCCTGAGAGATTTGTATTGATGTAGCAAACTCTCTACACTTCAGAACAAAATAGAATGAAAAATGTTTGAAGTCTATCTGTTTCTGATGACTTCTGAGAAAAAAAATTCCATCGACGGCATTATTTATATTGATGACATCATCATTTTTAGTGTACAATTCCTGTTTTGTGAAGTGTTAACTCAATATCAGTATATTTTCCACCGGGTAACTATTGGCGAACTTAGCAAATCACTCGACAATGGAAAAAAAAGATAATAGTATGAAATGAAGGTGTAAAGAATCGCATTTTGTATTCAAAAATCGTGAATTTGGCGGCATCCCAAGCTTTTTCGTTCTCTCGTTTCGCATTCGAAACTGAATTTTAAACAGGAAATATTTCAAGGCAGAACCTTAACCTGTCAACGCGACAAACGCAAACCAATTTGACAACATGATTGGAAACTGGAAACATATATAAGATTAGTGAAACTAAATAAGGTAATCGAAAGAATTAAAAAAAAACTGTTTACCATTTTTTTCTCAAAAATGCTGTATGCATGAGAAAGTATGAATAAAATTTTGATACGGTATTGTGTATACTTTATTTAAATAAAAAAAAAACAATTCACACATTCAAATCGTAATAGATGACCAATGAGTAATTAATACACTTTATGTCTTGTTCTAAAATATACTTACGAATTTTACTTAAGTTCTGGATGATGTAGTTATACTAAAATTAACTACTACTGCTAAAAAGTTAGTACTCAATTTTTTAGATAGACAAATAAAAACAAACATTTATAATTGGATATGGCTTTATTGTTTTTCAAAATTATTTCCATTAAAAACCACCAAACTTCTTCGCTTTCCAAGGGCACTGTATACGAATGTGGCTATTGAACACACACAACATAGCCCTGATCTGGCCTCGTCCGACTATTTTTTTACGCAAAGCAGAAGGCTGAGTTAGGAGATAAAAGATTTATTGGAGAATATGAAATTAAACAGGCGACATACGAACATTTTGACTCTAAAAATGGATCCTCAAATTGTTAAAATTACGTTGAAATCAATTATAGATAGATACATAGATAAATTTTAAAAACTAAAAAACGTACGGAAAAAACATATCAGCTGATTGCATGTTCTAACTATGACATTTTTACTTAATTCAAATTACGAAAATTACGCGAATCTAATGTCTCATGAATTACTTAGTCTACGAAGTCGTAAGAAATTTTGAATAGCATACAAAGACAGCATAATAAGTATGAACATACGGAACACGGTGGTCGATATTCGGAATTCTGTTTCGGCTTCTTCATTTTTCCTTTAGAGATGGACACGACATTAAATTAAAATCATTGGAATGTGCACGTGGCCCCATCAACTTTTAAAGTACGACTTCACCTGTACCAAGCGAACATCCATTAGGAAGCGTTTTATAAAAGATAAGATTTAAATTAAATGTAGATCAGAAGGAATTCCTCTATACTTGGTTTAGTGATGAATATTCCAAACTACTACTAGTTAAAATTTGTAGTCACTAAAAAATAAAAAGTGTACCGGGGTTTGGATAAAATGTAAATTCAGTAATTTTCTCAAATAAAATATTTTTACCTTATTTCCACATTTATTTTATTCGGAAATGGATTATAACACACTTACGACCCAAGAGGTGGAATTCAATGCAACATATTAAACCTGCCAACGAGTTTATCTATAATAGAAAGATTAATTCAAATGAACACTATTCGATTTTCAAAGTCTAAGTTAAGTTCAAGAATTAAGTAAGTAACATAAACCATTCGTCATATTTCTGAAGGTTTATATTATATTTTTTCTAGATCATTTTTATTATACGAATGCCATTTTTTTTAACCTCCAATAGGTAAATAAAGGACAAGTACACTTTTCGACATAATCACGGAAGAAATTGAGACATTTGTCATATCTGTAGACAAGCTTTTCAATACCCTCTTCAAAGAAAGTTTCCGCTAATGTAGCCTAACCGTTCACTAACAATAGACTACAAAACAGACCTTGAAACTTCTGGAAATTCCGTAGACAAGGCAGTAATGGTGAATGGTGAAGTTTTCTTTAAGCATTCTATCTGTTGAACCAGGTCATCTTAAACGACAGATTTTCATCCTTGTCCCCCTTCAACATGCACATCATTACGTTCATCTTTAAACTTTCGACACCATTCACGCACTCATTCATGAGCAAGTTTTCCTCATACACACGACTCATTCTCCGATGGATTTCTGCAGCACTATGGCCTTCAACCTGAAGAAAACGTAACATTTCGTATTTCCCATTTCACACTTGGTGGGAGCATCAATAATGGCCGACATGTTTACGTGGCTGTAGCACAACGCTGACTGACGCCTGAATGTCAACAATGGCACAGTGTGTAGTTTGGAACGATCGGAGGTTGAAAAAAAAACGGTTCTCGTACAAAATAGTCTTATTAAGTTTATACACTTTTACCAAATAACAGTTGTCTTCCTTCTCCTCAAAATAAGCGTATGCGATGATGTCCTCGTCTGTTGAAAATCTCTCCTGATCAAGTGAAACTTTAATATTGGGAGAGGAAAAAAAGTTACTAAAGCCCAGAAGCTAAATTTGTTGTATACGATGAGAGTTCAACCAACTCGAAGAGCAGTTCGTAAATTTCAATCAAGGTCATCACTGAAGTGTGAAAAGGTGCGTTGTCCTGATGTTCAAACACCTTCTTTTTCCGCCATCACTTTACCACACAACGAAACTGTCTTAACTTTTTAAGAGCAAGCTTCCCTCTACAATCCGTCTTCGACTGCTTTAGCGTTCCAGAAGTGTAGGGATGGATTCAGGTTTTATTCACTGTTAGGAATCGATGCAAGAAATTTGACAAATTTTGCTTTATTCGCGGGAAAGTTCATTCGCAACGCAACGCAGTACCTAGCGCGTGGATAACTCATGTATGGCTGTAGCGATTCGCAATTTCCATATTGAATGAAATTGTTAATTATTTTTTTTTTATTTCAGTTTAACGTGCCTCGACAGCGCTGGTCATTAGCACACAAAAACAATCTAAGTTAAATACAGGATGTTACAAAATCTATTACAATGCATAAATTAACTTATATTTTCTTATACAGTTTGGTGGCTTTAAGAAACTCCACGATTTTCCTTATTTACGTCGGGCAGTTAAGTGTCTCCTTGAGATTGGTTTTCATATCAAACTGTTGATATGCGGTAGAATATTCGCTGCAGTCGGTGAGGATGTGCGCTTAACAGTCACAGGAACTTGACAAGTTCGGCAGACAGGACGACTTTCTGACGACATCAAATAGCCGTGAGTAAGTTTCGTGTGGTCTTCTTATTTTCACAGATTCTCTCCTATTCAAAAAGTTAGAGGAAATGTCAGAAGTATATGGGTGGATGTGATGTAATGCTGTAGTACACTAGCACCATGTATCGCGCCAAGATTTTTTAATGAGCTGTTTGAAGTTAATCTTCAGATTTTTGGCCAGCTGAACTGGGATTTCAGGATAATTCTTTGTGGCTTCTTTGGCATGGCGATCGGCACATTCGTTTCCAGCAATTCCAGTATACGATGGAATCCAGATGAGAGAGACTGTTATATCAAGAGCAATGAGAGTTTGGTAGATGTCATGAATGTTTTGGACTATTCGATGGTCGGTGAATATGGTTGTGATTGACTGTATGGATGAAAGACAGTCAGTACATATGGCGATATGTTTATGGGGAGGAGAAATATATACACGTCGAGAGAAAGCGGAAAGAACTTATGAGTTCGTGGTTTGTAGTGACTGCGCAACCCACACCGGATTTAGCTTTAGAGGCATCCGTATAGAAAATTAGGTCGAAGGATTTTTTATGCATAATTTCCAGGAATGCTTTCTCTACAAGAACGCTAGGGGATTCGTGTTTATTATAGGTGGTGAGTGAGGTATCTACTATGGGAATATTTTTTATCTAAGGGAGAGAAGAAGACAAAGAAAGTGGAAAGGTGCGAGATATTCAGGAATTGAATTTACAGTTGTTCGTTAGTTGATAAGTACGGAAGTGGTGGTAAGTAGCGAATGGACAGGATTAGAAGGATTGGAAGATACTTTAGCAGCATATGACAAGAGAAGAGATTGTCGTCTTAAGGAGAGTGGTGGCTCATTAGCTTCAACATTGACACTAACGGCGGAGCTTGAGTGAAAAGCACAAAGGCAAAGGCGAAGAGCGGTGTGGTGTACAGAGTTCAATAAGTCAGTTTTAGACTTGGAAGCGGAGTGAGTATTCCAAATAATGTTGTAGTGGTCAAGAAGCTTGGTGAGGGACGAGTCGGATAGTTTTTTGAGAAATATATACAGAACATTATCAGGACCGGCAGCAGAATTTTTGCAGGACGATAGCGCGAATTTTAGTTCATTTAAACTAATAGGAGCATTGACAGACGCATGATCGAGAGGATTTAGCTGTAGTGTGGAGGAGGGCTGAATATATGAGTTATGAAAATCGGATGCCGGATTATGGATGCTGAAATTTGCTTTAAAATGTTGCGCGAGTGTGTCAGAGATTTTTTGGCTGTCGGTGATAAGCAGTTCGTTAGATATTAAAGAAGGAATTTTGATATTAGTTTTTTTGCCTTGAATTTGTGTAATTTTTTTCCAAACTTGACTGGGATCTGTATTGTGGGTAAAGGATGAAGTATAACTTTGCCAAGCAGATTTTTTACTTTGCTTGACAATAAATTTAGCTTTAGCTTTAGGCCTTTTATGTGCAATAAGGTTTTCTTGTGTTTTATGACGTCTAAACCTATTAAGAGCATGTTTTGATTCACGTATGGCGTTTGCACAATCCGGACTCCACCAAGAAACAGCCCTGCATGCCGAGGAAAAGACCGTTTTACCAATGTGAGTCTCGGCAGCCGTAAGTATGCTCTTAGTGAACATATCTAGCGTATCTTTTATATTCGTAGAAATGATCAAAGATGATAAGTATGCTTCGGAGAGTGAGGAAAACTCAGACCAGTTAGCATTTTTTAATTGCCAGAAGCTTTTGGCAACAGTTTCTTTATTATAGGGATTGGATATAATAATAGGAAAGTGGTTGCTATCATGTAGGTTATCGGAAACTTGCCAAGAAAGAGAAAGTGCGGTTTCAGGGTCACAGAAGCTAAGGTCAATAGCAGAAAAGGAACCTGAGGAGATGTTAAAGTTAGTTTGGGATCCAGTATTTAACAGACAGATACCAGTTGAATTTATGACTTTTTCTATTGTGTTGCCTTTAGTGTGAGTTTGGTTGGCGCCCCACATACTGTGATGTGCATTAAAGTCTCCAGCAAGAATGTATGGTTGGAGAAGCTGACGAATTAGGTCTGTTAACTCTTTTTCATCAAGGGGGTGGTCCGGTGGAATTTATATACTGCAAATTGGGACACTAAGTAGTGACAGCTGCTACTTCAAGGTTTGTTGATAATGGGAGGTGAGATGAGTATATGTCGCTGGATACAAATATTGAAGTACCGCCACTGGCTCTTATACAGTTAGTACGGATGTAATAATATCCTTCAAATTTTCTCAAATTACGTTTATGATCAATTTTGAAGTTGGTTTCTTGGAGACAAAGGAAGTCAGGCTTGTGAGAGGAAATGACTTTCTGAATTCTTTCTAGTCGAGGATGAAATCCATCGCAGTTCCACTGTATCAGGAAGAATGTACTTGTTTAGGAAGAAGTTAGAGAGTATTTACTGAGATAATGTCAGTGGTATTCCCTTCATCAGGGGAATACCACTGAGGGAGGAGTTTTTTGCTCGGGGTGAAGTTTAAAATTAATTCTATTAATTAGACGTGCAATACGGTTTTTTAAAGATCTTTCTTTTATATTAGGATAAATTAGGGACTAATCCTTTGGAAGAAGTGTTGTGTCGGAAATAAATTTGTTGGCTTCGGGGAGGGGGTTATCGATGCCATACGTGTTTTCAAGAAACGCAATAAATTGGTTGCCTGTAAGGGAAAATAATTCAGGAGAATCGTCGAATTTTTTATGTCTAACGGAGCGTGATTCAGGGCTTATGAAGTGACAATCGTTTTTAGTCGGTTTAGATTTTTTGTTCTTCGTTTTCGCAGGGTTTCTAGAGTTAGATGTTAAAAATTCTGGGTGAGGCATTGGATCTGGTTAAAGATCAGTAGGAGATATAGACTGTGGTGAGTCGAGGCTTCTGTAATTCGGACAGGGATGTTTTTCGCTAGTTTTTGATAAGGAAACTAGAGAGAGAAAATGAGAAAGGGTGTCCTCCAAGGATACTACGGGAATAACTGAAGTATTAGTAGTGGCAGTAGGGTCAGCACAAGAGGAGGGGATGAGATTGACCGAATCATTTGATTTGGAGGAGAAATCTTGAGGGACGGAATTGTCGGGGTATGAGTCAGAAGTGTGCCCAGCCTGTTTGCAGAGAAAACTAACTAGGATGCTTTAGTTGGTTTTTAGAATTTCGTCGACTTGAGTCGTCTATGATAAATAAATGCATATGCGTCCGTGTGATATTATGGATGCGAAAATGACATTTTTAGGAGAGACGACGCTACCTATTGATTTAATGTAGTCAAATAGTACAGTGTTGGGGATAGAAGGCATACTGATGGCCTGATCTCGTGAGGGCACAGAAGGCGGTGGAGATTTAGCTGAGGTAGCTGCAGCATATGAAAAGGTGGAGAGTGAATATTTGGATTGGTTTTTGGTAGTGAGGGAAGGCTAGACATATTGCTGTGATCTTGGTTGCCAAAACCACAGTCAATAGTTTGACTGATATTTTGATTATAACAAAAAGCGAAGAATTTATTATTGTTGGGATTTAACTTAATGATCTGAGCCTGACGAGGTATACAGAAAGAATGATTAATTATTTTGTAATTGTTGATAATGTCCATTTTCCCCGAATTTATTTATTTCCTCAATTCATAACTAATAGAAACCGAAAGTGCAATAATGGATGATGATGTTCCAAAATTTGCTAAGCTGCTAGATTGTATTTTCAATATCTATAAGTTATGAAATTATAAACACCTTGTTTCTTTATCTCTGTGATATTTCCTCTAGATCCTGCTAGCAAGAAAAGCGGAGGATCTATAAAAACAGTGGCATGTATATTGCTTTGGTATTGACACATTCGACTACGATTTTTATTCATGTATATTTCTAGAAAAAACAACGATGTTTGACAATAGAAGATCGCAATGCAAAGTACTCACGAAAATAGTTAACAAACTTCTCAATAATACTTAAAGAACGACTGATTTCCGTTCTTATGTTTGGAAGTTGTATGACCAATGAATAATTTGTTATTTCGCTCTTTTCAATCAATAAATTACCCAATTCTTCACACAGACAGAATCCAAATAATCAAAAAAAGAGTTGCAACGTTAACCATCAAGTATTTGTCATTTGATAACTCGTTTATTAACGTTTCAACGTGTGTGAGTATTTTTTATTTTTTGAGATGATATAATTAAATAACTCAATTCACCAAGTTGCTTTTTTAAAAGCAATTGATTTAGCAAACTGAGAATTTAATAATTTAAAGTTATAAATAGTTACACCAATCTGACTGGCGTACTAGACGAATATCAGTTGAATGTACAAAATATTAGTTTCACAGGCTTCTTTATATATTCTTATCTTACATCATAATAATTATAAAATTAGATAAATATATTTATGGTTCATTTTTTCACATTAATAATAATTAACTGAAGATGATACTTCAATGGGGTTGAGGTGGAATGTATAAAACATACAGACAGACTAAACATATTCAGAATTTATAGCAAGATAACTTAAAGAGGTTAGAGTCCATAATATAAATAAGTAATTGATGATGATGCGCCGCTGTGAAGAGGCTTTTTTTGCAGGCTCTTCAATATCTACAGGAACAACTAAACCAACACTTTTACCAATTATTCTACAGTCAACAAATATATTAGACAGTCACGAACCAAAGATAAAAAAACGACAAAAACGCAGTTCAAATGACAGTGTTCTTTTTTGTTTTTAAACAAACATTTTTAGCTATCATAGTGTTGGGAACGTTTGCCATTCACAACAGCATTATGATTATTTGAATATTGAAGTTTAAAGTCATTAAAAATTCGCCCATTTTATCATCAAAATACGAGGATGTAACTGGCCCAACAAAGAAAACACACTAGTTTTCGAAAGAAACATATTTATTGTTCAACGTTATCTCCTTTTAGCTCCATATACTTTTCCCAGCGATGTCCAATAAGACCGATATAATCAGAATTGTCCATCTCCTCAAAATAGTCATTAACTGCCAACATCACATCTTCATTATTCGAAAATCTCTGACCACCGAGCCATTTTTTCAAGTCAGAAATTAATCAGAAGGGGCTAAATCTGGCGAAAAGGATGGATGAGGTAGCAATTCGAACTTCAATTCATTAATTTTGGCCATTTCAATAACTGATAAGAGAGCTTGTGCATTTTCTTGATAAAACAACACTTTCTTCTCACCAAATTATGGTCTTCGCTGGTCGTACGACATTGTTTGAACTCTACTGCTCAATATTTTACTGTTAATAACGAAGAAGCAGTCTCACCTAGAGTAGAACCTAGTTCAGATTTTATATTGTTTGGGCTAATGCCCATCTTATAACGATGAACAATTTTTTCCATGTTTACAAATTCATTGACGTTCACTATTGATGACTGCCAAGCAAATACTAAACAACATGGCGTCTTCAAACTCGAAACAAATGCTGTATAGATTGTGTACTATCTAAAACAGTAGTATTTTTCAAGCGATTACCTTAATCTCTAGGTCAAACCAGGTATTTCTGAGACCATCCTCGCAGTTATACAACAAACATTGTATGACATATTTATTGAAAGTGATTTAATTCTTTTCGTGAAATTTCTCAATTGGCACTGCTCCTTTTACAAACTTATTAACTTTACAAACTTCACTCATAAAATAAAACAACACTCAAATCATAAATAACTATTTTAAAACGGTATTATGTGAGCGTCACCTCTAGCCCTTATGACAGTCATGAAAAATATCATTTTAACATACATACATTTTTACATACAGAAAGTTGCGTTTTGAGTGTTCCATGTAGTGAAAGTGGCAGTTCCGTACTGCAAAACACTTTAGGGATGCTCTGGAGTAGACAACTTGAACTTCCTTAACTATGACTCTAGCCACTTCGATGTTGACAGTTGACAGTTTCAATTCATACCTTTAGTAAGATACCATGTAATATTGCTAAACATCTACATTTACAAAATCCAGAAGATTATACAGGCCAGTGTTTTAGACGTACCTCGGAGTCTCTTTTAGCTGATACTGGCGCAGAACTTCTGAGGTTAAAAAGGCATGATGGGTGGGTTTCTTCCACCGTTGCGGAAGCTTATACAGAATATTTTCTCCCACCACAAATACGAATCAATCAACAAATTCTATCGAAGACACAAACACATCTACAAATTGTATCGAAATCACAAACACATCTTCAGAGATTCCATCAACATCTAAGTAGTAGAGATATACATATTCCATCTGCATCCAATCTAATAGTTATTAATAATTGTCCTGGAAGTACAATCAACATTACTTTTTGCAAATAATTAACATTGACATTGCAAATATCATTGAGTATATTATATTGTTCAAAAAATAACGTGTTTATAGTTCTCTATTATTTATTTTCTTTCCTCAGTGTAATTGAAACAATTTTGGATCCTATGCGTCGTCTAAAAAATGTTCACTTTCATTGACAGTTTGCCTAGTATTTATTATCACGCGTTATTGTTAACAAGAATTCCATAAAACTCTAATAAAAACTTTTAATTTCAAATGTATAACTGTTTTGACAATTACCGTAATGAAAATATATGTAATTATCAAGCTATTAATAAAAAAAACATCTAAATATAATAATTTAGATGACAATTTAAACGGAATTACGAGAAATAACGACGCACTGATAAGATCAAAGCTCTAACTCAAGATCTCTTATGATGAAATTTTCGGTTTTTAATCTTTCGTGTCTCTTATGTTTTCTAATAAATCAACCTCTTTTGTCGAGTCCGACTCGCCGACAATGAAAATATGGACATGTCCCAAAACCCGAGTCACAGTCTGACGATTAACATTTATAAATTTCCGAGTTTTACCGAAATAATTGACACGAAATATCAATAGTAATAAATAAAAAGTGATTAGTGATCTCTACAGTCGGGCATTTTGAAAGGCAGGTGAGTCTCACACTTACGCCGCTTGAGCCTTTATTTTGCTTCTTCGAGATCTTGTCATCAATGGCAATTAAAATGATTTGACAAAGTGTTTTCGTTTTTTCAAGTTGTCACCAATTTTAGTGATTATGTCAAAAATAAAAAAAAAATTCTAATTGTTCGTAAAAGCATATTATTAAAAATGTATTGGTTTAATTATATTTTCTCATCAAACTTTTATTAACAAACATATTATTTAATAACATTCTCTTATCTACTACATTACGTCAAACGATATAACCTCTAATACTTCATACTAGGTCTAATGACAAATTATTTTCAGTATTTTCTTTGTTTCTGGGTCCTAAAAATTCTGATGAGATTCTACAGTTTTTTGACCCTCTCTTGGATAACTTCTTGTACTGAGGATACTCCCAAGTCGACGTGAATGGTGTGATACATAACATAGAGCACATACTAGTTAACGAAGTTATTCTGATTAAGAGATTTGGATAATATTCATGTAAGATTTTGAAACACAACCCCACAGATTAATTCCATATGTCCTTATCGGCTTGATAGATTTGTAGATAAGGGCTTATTTTCTAACAAGACTTTAGATTTCATCCATATCAGTAAATGTAATTCTATTGATTTTATGTAATGTCGTTTTTTCCATCTTGTAAGGAGTTCAGTTAAATCAACTGTCGAAGTGATTTCCTAAGTATCAAATACTGCTTGTGGTATTTTTGTATTATTCAGATTTATTGAAATACATAAAACCTTAGACTATATTACATTTGCGTTCATTGCTAGAGAGGATCGTCGAAAAAGTTCCTATTGTTGTTTACTGTGTATCTGATATATCTGAAGTATACAGTTTATGGACCAAGTACGGGACACCTCTGCTGTAATAGGAAAACCTCAGACTTTTCTTTTTTAACTTTCTTTTAGAAGGTTCTGTTTGTTAGATACGATTTTAGAAGTAGGTTGTACTTTGGAGGAAGAGTCTAATTTTGTATAGCAGTTCTCGGTCCACACTCTGTTAGTCTGTCCAATATCGAAGAAAACAGCAGAGCAGTATTCTTTGTTCTTCAGGACTTTGTTGCGTGAGTCGGTGGGTCAAATGTGTGTATCGGAATTTGATTTGATGACAAGGGATCTATTCTTGTATAGGTAGGTTTTTAGTTATCCTACACAGGAGTAGTTTTTTAAGAACTTAGGTAACACGCTAATTGGACGGCTAGATGACATGTCTGGGTCTTCGCCTGGTTTGGCAAATATCCAAGTCTTAGAATTACGTTGTAAATGTATGTTAGCGTGACTACTCCATTTTGTGGTGAATTTTTCAGCACTTTGGTGGTTGTTAGAACTGTAGACGGTGCTTTTTTCAAGTTTAGTAATTTTTATTTTATTATATTATTGGTTTCATTGGGCGTCTTGTGTTTATTCGATGTGATGTGTTTCGTTATAATTCTTGATCTATTTTATATCTTGATGGTTAGAAGACTATGTTGAGGTCATCTGCGAATGAATTTGTTTTTCTCTGTCGTTTCTATCTCATCGTTCGTTTTAGCTTTTTCGTATAATCTGCAGTAGATAAAAGTTTTGTTTGCAGAAAAATAGTTTCTTCTCATTCCTACCCGGGTCCTTTTTTCTAGTGGTAGGCCTTCATTTGCTTTATTTCTGTTTCTTGTAAGCTTAATTTGTTTCTCCAAGCCAAATATGCACTACTAGCATAAATTGAAGATTTTTTGTCTAAATTTAACTCTTCTTCTGCAGAGTATATGTTATAAGAACTGAGATGAAATACCAATAATCCTGTCAAATTAGACCAAAAAATAAGAGTGGAGCTACATAAATTCTCATTAAGCTGAAAATCAATGAAACTGCTTAAAATATAATTAGAAATAAAATTTTAGTTCCCCATCATTCTTGTTAGAAAAATCTTATTCAAGGTTAAAGGTAAAAAAAATGAGTTATTCTCGATTTTCAACAAAACGGTGAGTTTTATCAAAAAAAACTTCAGACAAAAATTATAGACCATAAAATTGTGTACAAAAAAATATGGATAGTTTTTTCCCTACGAGTTATCGTTTCTGAGATATAACGAATCGTCAAAACATGCAGCCCCAACTGAAAAAACTATTTTCTTCTTAAGACCAGGAAAAGCTCAACATTAATCGGAAATGTATTCATCAAAAAATTTATCCACTTTTGGAAACTGACAAAATCATGTACAATTTTTACACGCAATGACTGGCTGTAACACGACATCTGCATTTTACAGAAGTTTTAAGAAACAATAATTCAAGTCGACAAGAAGTTATTACCAACGGCATTCGCATTCTTCTTTTTATGTAGGCAGCTTTTAAAAAAACTACCTGCTCAGATACGTATCGAAGCATGTTTAGTTAAAAATACGAAAAGTAAAAAAACAAGTTCAATTGGCTTGTTTTCCTCCAACCTCAGTTGCTGCTCATCAACATCTTTTTCAGGTATATTAACAAGTTCACGTGTGGCTTGGTTATCAGTTCGACCCTACAGATTGGGGTTGGAGTTGGTCAACAATACATTAGAACCCGTTCATACTTTACTCCCACCACACACAACTTTTTGCAACTGCATAAGGAATGTAGTGCTAAATGTGGTTACAAAAAGTATGACTGTTTTGTTCTCTGGCATGTAAACCTATCAAGGCTCTAATATTGAATCGCCAACAGTGGAGGATCCGTTTGATTCCAATGAAGAAGAACAATTTGAAAGTTACGACTCGGACGATTAAATTTCACAATTTAAATCGCTTTTTTCTTTTTAACCTCTGTTAGTGTCCATTATTTTGCAATAATTTCAAATTAAACATGATCGCAACAGACCCGTGGAATAGGCCCTCTGGGGAAACCACGTAAATTACGCTAATCACACTACCTCATAGGTGGCGTGGAAGCGTGTGCATTTTATGAAGATTACGACTTTTATAATTTTTTGAATCATTTTATCTCAGAAACGGTAACTCATAGGGAAAAAAGTATTGAGACGATTTTTGTAGATAATTGTATGACCTACAATTTTTATGGAAAGTATTTTTTTTATAAAACTTACCGTTTTGCTGAAAATCACGAAAAACTCGTTTTTTTACCTTTGACCTTGAATAAAACTTTTTCCACACAAGGGAGTGATGAAGAATTTATTTTTAATTATATTTTAAATAATTTTACTGATTTTAAGCTTGATGGGAATTTATGTAACTTCGATGTCTTAATTGACCGGACTACAAGTATAATTTTTTGGACGTTGAGAAATTGGATGAATCGGAATTATTCGAACATAAATGTAAACAATTTTTTTCATTCCAGTACGTACAAAGCAACTTCCAAAGAAATCTTCATTATAATTTACCCACAAGAAGCCGATTATACCATTGACATGAGTTTATCATAAAAAGTATCGAATACTTTGCTGGCTACTCGTCTTTGTTGCTCTCTCGAAAAAGAAACTTTCATAGCAACGTTAAAATTGCCTATGATCAATTTGAAATTCTTACAGTAGTCAAAAAATGCGTAGCTCGCGCGGAATTCCGCCGATTTCCCGGCAATTTCGCCTTTACAGTAATGGGTTTTAAGAGCTTTGAAGCTCTTCTAGACACAGGCGCACCGATACCGACAAAGCATCCGCTTATTCTAAAGACACAGATTTAGTATTAAAAGCGAGAGGCCAAAATAAAACCAACGAATTTATTGCTTTTGAAAGTGTTTATAAAACATCGTTTGCCTCTACCTTGAGACATGTTGATGCTCAGTTATGTATATGGGATATTAGGTGCTTTTTATTAGAATATTTTTTTGTTTCCCTCAAGGTTTTTTTTTAATTAGCAACGAATGTTCAATGAGAATACATAAAAGAAAATTTAATTTCTGTTTTCTAAATACAGAAAACATTTTTTCGTGTGGAATTTGAAATTTACAAAAAGGTGTAAATCATTCCATTCACAAATATATTCTGGGTAATAGTTCAGTCAATATAGAATATTGTGTATAAGTTATTAGTGATTTTACCTTTTCAGTATCTCTGGAAAGATTAGATAGATATATTATCACTAGAAAATGATAAATAATATGTTATCGAGAAAACATGGAGTAATCAAAATCTGATGTAAATTCGAAGAATGAAAATTTATAGATATTAACAGCTGATACCAAAATGATACGTAATTATAAGCGTACGACTGATCGTCAATCCTGGAGTGAGGAATCAATTCGTAAAGCTATAGAAGCAGTTCGCAATAATAAAATAGGCTGGCTTTTGGCGTCAAAGACATTTGGAGTCCCACAAGCAACACTAGGAAGACATGCTTCGATTATTAACAAAACTTTGGAGTCTTCTGAAAAGGGTGTAGGATGTTGGAAAGCTACTTTCACACCTCATGTGGAAAAAAAATTAGTTGAGCATTTGAAGTTACTTGAATCTCGTTTGTTTGGACTCACGCGAACGTCTGTTCAAGAATGAGCTTTTGAGTTTGCTGAAAAAAAACAGTTTTGCTCACAAATTTAATCCGCAAATACAAAAAGCTGGACAAGAATGGTTAGAAGGGTTTTTGAGACGAAATAAAGATATTTCTTTACACAAACCAGAAACTACTTCAGCTGTTCGTGCTCAGAATTTCACTCAACCTCAAATCAAAAAGTTTTTTGAGATTAACGGACATCTTTTGGAATTGGAGAAAATTGGGCCTGTCTACTGTACAAAAACCCCAAAAGATATTGGCTACTTCTGGTAGGAAGCAAGTTGTAATAACTAGCGCAGAACGTGGAACTAATACCACTGTTATTTGTTGTGTTAATGCTATTGGTATCTTTGTTCTGACGATGAAGATATTTTCTAGGAAAAATATAAGAAAGAAAGGTCGATGAAGCACCTCCTGGCACTTTACGTGTAGTTCAACCATCAGGATGGATAACAACGGATTTATTTCCGAAATGGCTCAAACAGTTTCAAAGTTTTGTTAAATCATCTATTGACGATAAAGTTATATTGAGTTTCCATGTCTACCTCCACATTGCACTCATTGTCTCCAGCCTTTGGATGTCTCATTTTTCGCGCCATTCAAGACATATTTCAAACAAGAGATCTCCAAATGGCTTAAACAACACCCAGAGTAAGGCAGCTACAGTGTAAAATGGTTGTAAGGGATTCAAGAGCACTGGGATTTGGCCTCTAAATATTGAAATATTTCCCGATTATGTTCACGAAAATGCAGAGACTATAAAACTTACCACCACTGGAAGACACCACCAATATGCAATTTCATCAGCATATAGGTCCTACTCCAGTTCCCATAGCAGGACCATCCACACAACAGCTAGACGATTTAATGTCACTTCCTGGAACGACCGATCTCCAAGCTTCTAAAGCTCAGAAACAAATAATCCGAGCTGGAACACCTGACAAAATGACACAACAGTTCAAACAACCGACTCTACTGAACCAGCTGACAATTTAATAGCTAACACTGGTCAAGTTCTTATTTTAACTGTTGCAAATCAAAATCGCCCATCTATTGGTAATGAATTACATCCCTCATCCCATTCTTTAGTAGTGCCTCCTATCCCAAAAGGACTTTACCTAAGTGGCCAAGGCAAGACTTAAGCCAAATAAACACCAATCCTCTTCAGTTTTGACTTCCACTCCAAATATGAACGAAATTAAGGCAAAAAATGAGCCTAAAACTTCTTAAGAGAAGAAAAGGCGAAACCATATTCCATGAAGACAGCGAAGAAGAAAATAACACTCAAGATGACGAAGAGGATTGTGCATGCATATATTGCAACATTCTTTATTCACGATCAAAACCTGGAGAAGACTGGTTGCGGTATTTAAAATTTTCGCATTGGGCGCACGCTTCTTGCGCGGACGTTTCTAAACGGACCAAGCGGTTCATTTGCGAGATTTGCTTTTAATTTTATAACTTTTACCGTGTATATCATTTAATCTATAATATTTTGTCCATATGGACAAAATAGACTCCATTGATCTTTATTTTAAAAGTATTATTTTTACTAGTTTGTTTATCTTTGAAGTAACTATTATATCTATTATATTCTAGATAATTACAATATGAGTGTAATATGAATGCGCTATGATTTACCATTAAAGAGTTATGACCCAAAACCAAAACATATATGTCATTTTGTACGTACTTACCCTATCTGTTATTTAATGTTTACTTTTTTGCATATTTCTATCATATTGGGGGGCTTTTTTGATGAAACCATATATGGTTTCGAATGCCTCATCAATTATATGCCGATGGTTTCTCCTAGCTTACAAAATAAATCCTGCTCGTTTTTATGGATGTCAGAAGTATGTCAATACTATACCTGGGAAAGGCTCGCTTAGTGACGATGAACTAGCTTCCGATTCTGATGGTTATGTTAATTATGTTAACACAAGACAATTTCAACGTCATAGACGATCTTTTGTTGTACCCGAAACAAATAGTGATTGCTCTGATGATGAAACTAACCCACCACCAGCCACGCAGAAAAAAGGAAAGGCAAAAAAAGTCCACTAAAATAAAATGGGAATTTCATGATAAAAATAAGTTTGAATTTATTGGATCCAGTTACCAGATTTTAATGAAAAACCGGCAGACTATTTCTTGTTTTCATTTTTTGAGGATCTGTAGAAACTAATCTAACAAATCCATCTAATTCAAAATCAACATAAACAAACCCGCTAACATAACCAAACAAGAAAAGGAGCAATTTATTGGCATATTTATGTCTAGTTAAAACAAGACTTTAGGACAGCCACATATTCACGAAACTGTGACATGCAATAGATTTGAAATAACAAAAAAAAATTACACTTTAAGACAACAATAATTATATTCCGTTAGACAGTCCAGGTTATGATTAGTGCGCCCACTTTTAAGGCAGTTAATGAACAGATAAACCCTACAAAAAATCGTCATGACCTGAAACAATAGATCCCAGGGAAGCCTCATAAATAGGGAAATAAGAATCAAGTTCTCGGTGAAATTTTTAGGATTTAGTTATTATTCTGATAATTTTGCTGGTGATCAAAGTTATACACGACTTGAAGGTGTAACAGACTTAGCGGCAATATCGTCTTACTGAAACAGTACCAAGACATGTTAATCATAAGATCTTTTTTGATAATTCATCCAAAAACCGTAAGCTTCAGGTACATATTAGGAAGATCGAACTTTGCCTCTAGGTACAGTGCGCCTGGACAGAGTTCCTAATATAGATATGCTGCCAGAAAAGGAATTGAACAAACAAGAACATGGATTTTTCATTAAAAATATGGCTACTATTTCACTTTTTTTATTTTTTAATAAAACTGATTAATAAATATATTAAATAAACTTTAATTAATAAAACCTTATCTTTAATCTCTAAAATTACATCTTTGTCATTCAAAGTCACTATGATTTTGACAATAATATGAAGTATCGCTTGCCTCACTCCTTGATAAAGTAATGTACCGTTTTATTGAAAGATTATCGAAGCGATATAGAGTACAAAAGAGAAAAGCGAATGGGGTTGCACGTGGAAGCAATAACACATATCTATTTGTCAAATATATTAGTATCGGGGTGAGAGATGCACTGTCAAGGGTTTTCGTATTATCTGGTACTTCACCCTTAATCTCATATAAATTGCAATGATAACCCTCGCGGCACGAGCTCTAGAGAACAGTGAGGGAGACTTTAATATTTATTTGGGGTGAATAATGCTAATTTAACAAATAATTAAATTGTGAAATGATGTATTTTTGGATAGTACAATGGAGTGCCATATAGGAAAACAAGTGTTAATTTCTGATTTGCATGCTCTTCTGGATCATAAACAAAATCGTATATTTCATAATATTAATTAAGATGATCGTTAACTGTTTCAAAATAGATTTACGTAAAATTATATATAGAAACAAAGGATTAGTAACAAATAAATAGTTTTTCAAGGGAATTAGCTCAAAATTTGATACCTTAATACTTCGATAGATATATAAAGAAATGTGTTTGTGTGTAGAGAAGCCAAGACTTAGTATACTTATCGCTATGAGCGAGAAGTGTCTGATGCTCAACGCATCTTTATTCAAGAATTAATAGTATGCTCCGCTAATCGAAAAAGCCGAAAAGTGTTGAAAACTTGCCTCGTATGCGGCACCCCAGAACAAATATTACCGATGAGAATGAGAGCACTATAGAAAAATCGTTTTGGTAAACCGACGCAGTACTGAACGTGATATGGCCGGAGAATTTGCATATCAGCGTATGATGTATTCTGCAAATTATTCATGAAGGGCTCGATTACCGCCAAACTACAAGCCAGATAGATGCAAGAACTTCTGAATTTGAAATTTACACGCTGGGAAGTTTGCACGCATCTCCTGCAGTGGTATCAAGAGAAAGGAGAAAAGTTATTGCACCGAGATGAGACTTGGGTACACCACGAGTAAACGCGCATCTAGGGAGTGAAGGAAGAAAGATGAAGGCGCGCCAGTTAAAAGAATGTTGTGGGAAAGGTGTGGTCTACCGTATTTTGAGACATGAGAGAAGTAATTGCGTTTGATTTTCTCAATGAAATATAATAAATAATTATAAGTGAATGAGATCAATATTCACAACTATCTTTTAAAAAAAGCTATCTGAAAAGACAGATATGGAAATACACTCGAGAGTAAAAAATTGAGCAATTTTTTTCCGATACTTGACAGCTAGCATTAGCTGTCATTCGATGTATAAGAGGACGACTTTGATGGAAAATGTGCCTTTGCGCTAATTGAACATTCACATTTTCCTTGCCTGTTTTACAGTTTACTGTTGATTCTTTGTGTAAAACCTAACGATTGCAAATTGTAGTGATCCAACAGGCCCATAATGCCTTAAGATCCGATTGTTGTGGCAAGAATTGTTGTGCTGTTACAAGATGGTCGGGGGCAACGTGAAACTGCTAGTCTTTGTGGTGTGCAAAGTGTGTACCGGCGCTTTCTGGAGACTAGCGTGATAACTAGAAAACCAGGGTCTGGGCGAAAAAGAGTTACCACTCAACGAGATGACCGTTTTTTGGTGTTCACAAGTTTGCGGAATAGGACAGCTACTACGATTTCACTGCGAAATCAGTTGGAAGAAGTGAGAAATGTCAACGTTAGTGAATGGACCGTTAGAAGAAGATTTCATGCTGCTGGACTGTCATGCAAAAGAATGGCTACAGGTCCCTCGTTGCAACGCCATCATCGGACTGCAAGATTGACATTTGTCAGAGATCACGTTCGTTGGAATGATGATGACTGGAGCTGGGTATTTTTCTCAGATGAGTCGCGTTTATACCTCATTGTTTCAGATGGAAGTCGACGAGTGTGAAGAATACCTGGCGAAAGATATGCTGAAGTTTGCATTGACGAACGTCTTCCATTTGAAGGTGGGTGTTACACACACACCAGCACCAGGAACTACCCAGGAGCTGAGAAGATTGCTGTTGCAGGAATGGGATAATCTCGACCAGAATGTAATCCGCAAATTTTTGTTATTTTGTTCGTTCCATATCTTCCAAAACAACAAAATGTTGAATTTCTCCCAAAATGTTAATTTGTTGCTTTTTCAGAATAAATCATTGAATCCAAGAAAAAAACGCATTATTTTTTAGTATATAGTAGCTTACAAAAGCACATGTAATGATGTACAGTTTGCGAATACTGAAAACGTAGAATTCCAAAGAACATGAAAATTTTCTGCTTACCAGTGTATAATTTGTTGTAGTTCAAAAACATATTGTAAGCATATGACCTACTCATATTCTATGCTACAAAATGGTTAAGAAGCGTAGAGTAATGATATAAAAGCATATAGAACATGGTAGAATAAACAACTATAACTATACAAGAACTAGTGCGTGAATAAACTAATATATTGAACGGTGAAGTACAGAAATCAATATAACAATATAAAATCTTCAATAAAGAGAAAAAACCTTTTTTGCCAGATAGTTGTATGAAAAGTTTAAAAAAGAGAAACCTGGAGACAGACTTCTGTACATGTGGCTGGAAACCCTCTCCTTAAAACCAATCAAGGTACTTGGTTATACTTTCATTTAATTCAAAAGAAAACAACTGAAGTTGATCATCAAGTTGATTTCTGGATACAGATATACTGCAAAGCACCTCAAGACGATTATTACAATGTTCAAGATGCAAAGGTTAGGAGGGTACCCCAGTCACGTATATTTCATCTGCGCCACTCTCCGGGATAATAAAAAATATACCCTTGAAAGGATAACAGCAGAGAACATCAAACTCAAGGAGACCGAGGCTCAGGATAAAATGTAGTGTAGGAAAATCGGATAGTAGACAGATATATATATATATATATATATATATATATATATATATATATATATATATATATATATATATATATATATATATATATATATATATATATATATATATCTGTGGTATTTTTACTGCTGTTTTTTCTTTTAGAGGCCAGACTTCGCTACTATATTATACTATACTTGTCTTCCTTGGTTATTTCTTTGTGCGATTGCTTCATCTAATCTTTCATCATTAGTGATGATCATACCTAGGTATTTGTATTTTGTATATTGACTTATTTTTTGTTGTGTTTCTTCAAATATTAAATTTTGATGTTCTCCTCCAATATACTCCATTTTACTCAAATTTACTTCCAGACCCCATTTCCTGTATTCCTGTGCGATTTTATTTTTTATGATTTGTCTATAAATTCTGGATATTGTACACATCACTGCAAATCCCCGGTAGTTGTCCCAGTTTTCTCTGCCCCCTTTTTTATATACTTGTGTATAATATACTTTTTATATATTTGTTGAATTAGTGGTGGATAAAACGTTTGTAAGACTTGAACTCTCTTGGGAAAATAACTACAGGACAATATAGAGAACACTAGAAAAGGAGGTAGAGAGGGAAAAAGATTGTTACTGGAATAACCTAGGATCTTACGAAATAGAAAATTAAGATCTTTAAGAGCTGGAAACATCCCAAATCCTAAATAAATCAGTTGTTAGCACTGAGTGTCCTCAATATAACCGCAATAGAAGGGAGACAATAGATTCTTTGATTTGCAGTGTATATAACACCATGATATATTCATGAATATATAGGAGATAACAAATATGTGGTTTTCTAGCTTAGCACACAAAGTAGGTCTCCATAATCTGTATTTCAACCCATCAATTGTCCTTCCTAGGACCCGGGAATAATGAGCAAATAAGTGCTCAGATCAGAGTCCAATTCTAAGAAAATGAAAAAAATCCTACTGCTTATATTATTAATTAGAAAAAGTATTGATACGAATCTTGAGTACTAACAAATAAATCAAAACAAAAAATTACTATTAGTGAAATGAAGATACTTATAAAGTAGTGAATGCAGTAACCAGCCCACTCACTCAGTGTCTGATCTAAAGTTATCTATAAATTTTGGTATGTTTCACAATTTCCTCGTTGAAATTACGTTTTGCGGTGCGCTATTCCAATATTTTCTGTAGTAACATTGATAATGGATCATATTTTGTAATGTTTACAGTATAGTGTATACAAAATTCTGAAGGTGATTGCTCGTATTGAATTAAGATAGATCTTTTTTACAACAAAATTTCCTCAGCTCACTTTTTTCGGAGATATCACCATTCAAAAGTGGTGTCTGAAATTGGGTTCCCTTTTTTTCTCTCTCTAAATTTTCAATAATGTTAGAAATTTGAAATTATATTATTTTCGTTCACTCGTAAAGGACTAGCTATGGGTCGTTTCTCAATACCCTCACTTTTAAGCATTTTTGTGAATCCCTTCCGTATAATGTAACAAGAATATTGAAAAAATACCCGTACTTAGTCCATTGTGAGAGCAAGGACATTACAGAATTTCAAGTTTCCAGCTTCATTGAAATTTCATAAAATAAAATAAAAACTAATTTTCTAACAACATTCAAGAGTAATTTCTCCTATTTCAAATAACTTCGATTGAAAGCTGTACGCCTATGTTTATATACTCCATGTCTTATGGCTTTCCGCTCAGGATATATTGAAATGAAAACATATTGAATGTCAAGGATGCGTGATTTAATTCCATCAACTGCTTTTATTTTATATTTTGTACTTTTGTTTGATAGACGACGTTTCAGAACTAATTTTTCATTAAATGCTATGTTTGAGAACCAAATATCATATTTTGATAAAGTTAAGTCGAAACGTCAATTTTTTATCAATCTTTCAAAAATTATTAGAAAAAAACTAATTTTAAAACAGAAGAGACCTAAAATCGAGAACCTTTAGTAGCATTAATATATCAAAAGGTCTAAGAAATTAACAAAAATTAATTTTGATATAAACTTGCGTGCATAGAAATCGGCCTACTCTTGACTTTAATTTGATACTCTTCAATGTGAGTATAAATTTATGAAAACTTATTTCAACTATATTTAAAATACTGAAATCAACACATCAAGCAAATTGAGATTTTCTATTAACATAAATATGATAGATAATTTTTGAACTTAATTTCTTAATAATGGGTATTGCCTTCATAACATCTCTCATAGGATTAAGTATATTAGGCATATATATTCGACTGCAACAATAAGTTTTGGGATCGAGTTTGGGGTAGAAAGCCTAGATCTCTCTTCTTTTTGGCTTATCTCATAAATTGTCTATTAGATTTATTTCAGGACTATATGCTGGCCACTTAATAACCCGAAAACCGATTTTCGGAATGTAATTTTGCACGATTCTGGCGATGTGCGACTTAAGGTACCATCTTCTTATGTTTTGCCTTTCTGGTAGTCTTGATCTATCTACAAATTACACAAACGATCTATGTGTTACATTGATGATTGAAATAATAGAACGCATTGTGAATTCTATTTTGAAAAATACAAAATTTTAACTCCGCTATTTTCATTTTTGAATTCGTCTGTTTGGTTCGCGGAAACTTTCACAACTCAACTGAGAGACTCATTCATACCTAGCTAACTAGAAGAAAGAGTTTGAACATTTACTTAACTATACCCATTGATCTAGTTGAAAATTCTTTCATATCCAATACCAAAAAATTATTCAATCAACTTCCTTTAGAATTTGAAAAACGTCTATAATCCGACAGTTGTGTCAACTATTTAAAGTTGACAATAGCCAACTAAGTTTTCGTCGATTTTTATTCATTGAAGGATATATTGAATATATTGAAATATATATTGAAAAATTCTTAGCCTCCTATAGACCAAACAAAATTTCAATGTCAAAATATTTTAGTACTCAACATATTCTTAATTGGATACATTCATTAAAGCGAACCTGTAACGACTCTGGACTTGAAAAAAATGTTTTTTCTTACTCTGCAAACCAGACCTCCACAGCTTTTATTACCTCCTCGTTGGAAGAAAATTTACGACCTTTTAAAGTTTTTTTCAGTTGTGGAAAGAGATTATAGTCGAACGAAGCCAAAACTGATTAATAAGGAGGGTGTTCTAGTAATTCAAACACTAAATCACGAATTTTTTGCATGGCAACATGAGATTTGTGTCGAGGGGCGTTATCCTGCAAAAACAAAACACCTTTGGATAGCTTTCCGCGTCTTTTCTCTTCAATTTTTCCCGTAGAATGATCAGTAATGTCGAATAGTAATCTTCAGTTATTATTCTACCCTTATTAAAAAAATCAATCATGATTACTCCATGGCAATCCCAATAAACTGAAGCAAGAACTTTTCCAGCAGATTTTTGGACACGAAAGTTCTCAGGCATTGGAAAACTAGAGTGTCGCCATTCCATCGATCGTTGCTCTGTTTCTCGATCGTAGAAATGTATCCAAGTCTCATCCATAGTAACAATTCGGTTTTAAGAAGTCTACATAGTTTTCAAATCGAGCACAGATCGAGCACGATGCTTCTACGGTTGCACGCTTTTGGTAACATTCAAACATTTGGGGATCCATTTTGCAACAATGTTTCTCAAGTCCAAATTGACTTGAACTATATGATGAACGCATTCTTATGAAATATTCAGTGCTTCAGATATCCGTTTGAGCCCAATTCGACGGTCTGATAAAATCATGTCATGAGCTGCATCGATATTTTCGGGGACTGACACATAATATACAGTGGTTTTGAAATTAAGTTAGCTATGAGAAAGACGTTACTTTTCATAGCAGTTGTAGAAAAAATTAGAATATTAACTATTACACAGTTACAGTGTTGACTTGCATACTATTCCAGGGAGACTTCAAATGATTTTCGGTTAAATTTCTTATCATTCCCTATGACTTTTATACTAATATCAATCCATCGTGAATTTCTCTTAATAATATGTGAATATTTCATTTTTGTCCCCTCAATAAATTGTAATTGAGTTTTCATTTACCACTGTATTAAATTGGAATTCATTAAATAGCTGAACAATGCCTCAATAACCGATATTATTGATCATCAGTCTAATTCCACAATGGGATAAAGGCCAACATAACCGAATTAGGCGAATATCAAAGGAGACCGCGAGTTGTTTGTTTAACTTGTAATTAAGAGAACGGAGTTTACTGCTTCTCATTTCGTGGCTCCTTCTTCAACCCATCATTCGGCTAACTGCAATTTCTTGTTGCTTTTCACTTTTTAATGAGCGATGTTGCCATATTTCGGTGATTTGCAAACCTTCTTTTGAAATAGTTTTTCAATTTTAAAAATTGGAATACGGACAATGGACATACGAACAACACATTACTAAAAATAATGAAGGTAAAGGCCTGAATAATTTTCATATAACTACGGACAGTTGAAATACACTGAACAATTTTTTTCGTAAAGAGAAAATATCAAACGAAAAGGAAACTTAAGCATGAGAAAAGTTTATAATTAACAGAATTAATAAAAGCTCGAATTCGTCAAAATAATTATTTTTAATGAATCAAATAAGTTTCTTCATCGATTTTGTCGATGCTATCCCATTCTTCAGTGAGCGCAGATTCAGGGTCCAATTTTGTGGCTGGTTCGTTATTAATGGAAATTTATCGGATCAGCTGAATTGAAATCTCTCAAATTTTTATTTGAATTTTATTTTTTCTGTGAAGGTATGTATAAAAAAATGTATGCAATACCTGCATTGAATGTCTTTTTCACAGAATTGTCGTGGTACAGTTTTCCATTCGTGAAAAATTTTATACACTCGTTGCATAAATCACTATTAAACGCAAACATAAACTTTCAATTATTAATAGTTTAGTCAACGAGTAGACCTGAATATCACTTTATATTGTTAAGTGTTAAAATTAATGAAAATTTGTGCAGCTTGATTAAACGTTAATATATTTTCTAATAAAGCAAGAGGTGAATTCAATTCAACTGACACATGTTTGTAAAATCATTTTAATTTGCTATTTTAAGCATAACTCATCTCCATCTCATTGTTATTTTAGTTTTTTACAGATTAAAGATACGATAAAAACAAAAAACGAATATGTAAGTTTATACAAAAATCATCATCACAATTTTTGGGAACATTATTTTCAAAAAAATTCTTCTCCTTATAAATAAACAAATAAATTTTCAAAAATATTAACAGTTGTAGTTTTGGGAAGCATATTTCTTTGAATCAAATCAGGAAGAAAGTTTCTTACATGGAAAAGTCTCTAAAGTTCTTTAAGGGAAAAAGAGTGTCCACTAATTTCTCAATTTGAAAGTATCAAAAATGAGAAAAAACATTGAAAGACAAGCCTACGAGCTTCACTGAACTTAATTTCTGTAAAGAAAATTCCCATTGCTACAAATTCACAATACATTCCTATGCTCATGATGAAGTTTAAGCACCAACAGAACTTATTTTCATCCGTGTCATTACCAACAATGTTAAAAAGGTAAACAGAAGTCTAACCACCAATCATTCTAATAAATTACATTGACTCGACAATAAAAACCAAAGTAATAAGATCAGGTAGCTTCCTTCATAGTACGGTAGATAAGTGGAGCGATTTTTACAGTACTGGAGTCTATATAGAACAAGTAGTTTCAAAATGAGTGAAATTTCTGAAGAAATATGCGATATGATGCTTTTTGGTTATAGGAGATGCTAGAAAGCATCATAAACGCGTTAAAAAGTTTTTGCTATTTACGGTGATGATGTTGAAACTCATCCCATGGGACATAATTGGTGGGAATGTTTAATTGAGGAAAATATGACGAGCCTGCCTTGAACTGAACAAGCCTATGAAATTTTGCAGTTGATTAAGAAAAATCGTTATGTATGCTATGCGATAATGAACTAGGTATTAGCCGTTAACCTCCAAGTTTGCACATCGCATGAGATCCACATTTTCCAAATATAGAAACCGTTGTTCGGAAAGTTTTCCATGACAATATAACCAAATCATCATTGTGAGATAAATATTCTATTGAATAACTTTAGCAATCAAATTTCTATTAAGATTTGATATGTTACTGAAAGCTCTCAACAAAATCCTGGAAAATTCAATATCATGAGAGTGAGTTTCTTAATCTAGAACAATAAAACGATCGAATTTCTATCTATCTAAATAAAAATTTAAAAAAAAATTATATTGTTGTTTATAATCATTTTGATTGGAAAAAAACAATAAGAAATTATTGGCACAACAACATAAATATTAATATTACTTCTTTGGTCGAACGTATACATTGAAAAGTTAAAGAACCAGCTGAGGGAGATGGAGAAAGCATCAGCGAATTTTAAATAGAACATTAGATTTATGATGGTGAATTATGGCTTATATAAATAAGGATATTGTTAAAAATGTAGCAGAAAACTTTGTTCCCGACATAGTCTGAAACAAAGCTACAAGAAGTTTTCACTGGCCCCTACATAATAATAATTTTGTCTGATCCCCTCTTTCCTGCATCAATGGGAAAAATCGAAAAGAAGCATGGACTTCTTTCAAGAATGTAGTTCAAAAGTATATGCAATACTAAAGATCCCGATCCATAGCACCAGACTCATTATTTACTTGTCTTACAGACCTTTCTTTCTTATCAGATTTCGATTGATGAGTTTCTCTAAGCAATGAAGATTATAGTAGAAAGCTTTCTACAAAAAAGCACATCTCCTAACGGCACAAGCAAAAACCGTACTGAACTTATCAGTTTAGCATTTTACGTATCAGAAAATAGTAGCTGGGAGATGGGTAGTTTAGTGATCTTTTTATAGGGCACGCGAAATAATCCAATGGATAAGCTCCATAATACCCCTCTGGACGACATTAATAGTTTTTTTTCGAAGTTATGTTCAGTTACGCATTCTGATAATCAGGCCAACGATATGTATCTCCAAAAAACTTTTACATCTGACCAAAAATTAAATAATCACTAATGTCTAGTCTCAAGACAAACTTCTATGTAATATTGACTTCCAGTTATGATTTTACAGTTTTATTTGAATGATTTTGTTTCTACATTCAAATTGTCACTGGCAATATCTTATATAGTGAGAATATTTCTAATATAGTGAGCTAAGCGACTGAACTATCACTAAACATACCAGCCATCAACAGCAGCACAACTCATCAAAAGATCTCTTATCATATTAGAATCCTCGTTAGTCTCTTTCCTAAGATCATCGTCGATATTTTGTAGTCGTAAAACGTTAAAGAAGTCGACCGATGAACACAAAATTAAAATTTAAAACCCACCTGAGAGTACCCCGTATATAAAATTTATTGGTTTCAGAAGGTACCTTACCAATGGTAATAAAGATAACGGGCCATCAGGCTTCATGGGTGGCCATGTCCGAACAATTCTTGAAATCACCAATACACTAATTTTATATAGAAAATTATCTATCTGGCTCTTATGGGACATTCGGCTTTTAGCTGATGCGCTTCATTTATAAAAATGGCGTTTACGATTTGCATATAAAATTTTAAACGAAACGGTTGACAAGACAGTGGCGTATTTTGTCTGATCAATTTTGAGCTACTATTTAGACTATGATGCAAGTATCCTTTGAATGTCCTGAAGAGAAATATCAGGGCCGGATTAAGCTAGGGGCTTCGGGGGCTATAGCACCGGGCCCCAGGTTCAAGAGGGCCAAATCATTTGTAAAACATCTGCACAAACCGGTAGAAGTTTGACATATAAAAACATTCTTCTGAAAGTAACATGGCATGTTTTGTTTAATCTTCAGCGTTTGGGGTTTTTCATGGTCGCTTGAACGTTTTCTAGCGCGAAGCTCCTGGTGAATGCATATTTTTTCACGTTGTAGTCCACGGAACGTCGTAATTTTAATTCGGCGGCCATGGTTCGGTTACTTTTGCCTAGTCTATAGAGACTTGTGATTAATGCACTTGCTTCAACTGTCAGCTCCTTGGTTTTACTTATTTTAAAACTTACAAGGTTGAATTTGTGAGAACGGAAACAATTCATATATGAACTTCAAAAAAAGACGTCTTGCTTCAAAAATTATAAATCACAGCATGTTATTGCCTCTCACTTGGACTAAACTACAATCATAAACACCAAAGAAATAGTTCACAGAGAAATATTGGAATCGAAGTGGAACTTCTTCATGATGGTTTCCACATAATTAAATCGATAAAAGGGAGAATAATCTCAAATAAATATTTGGAACAAAAAATATTAAACAAACTAGATCTTTTCTCGGAAAAAGTTATGTATACGAGGCTGCTACTTAATTTTGAGATATGTCAACACTGATGTGAATATGTCCAATTTGACAATGCTATCTTAAAGAGGAGATATCAACCGTAACGCATATTTATGCTTTATAGATTTTGAGAAGGCGTTCGATAAGGTCCGTCATCATAAACAAATAAATATCCTACAGACAACTGGAATTGATAGTAAAGATATTAATTTTATAAAGAATCTTTACTGTAATCCAAAAGCTAATTTACGACATAAATTAATTCCAGATATCAACATTAGGAAAGAAGTCTGTATACTGTCACCACTGCTTTTCTCGGAACATACATTCTGATAAGATGTTGAAGGTATAAAAATCGTCCTCGTAGCTGATTCAATGGAAGTTTTACAAACGTTATTAGATGAAATGGTTGAGAAATGTCAGGAGTATGGAATCAAACTTAATACTAAGAAGACTAAGTACATGATCATCGGTAAAAATCCAATATTCTTTTGTATGGTGTGGAAGCATAGACACTGACGGAAGCAACTCTTAAAAAGATTGTAAGATCTGTTAAGACCAGAAAATTATCTTACCTCGCACATGTAATACGCAATAATGGCATGTATATTGCATCTTATTATCCAGGGAAAAATAGAGGGAGAACGGAGTCCTGGAAGAAAAAGAGCATCATGTTTGAAAAATTTACGTCAGTGGTTCGGTCAGACAACTAGTTCACTCTTCCGAGCTGTAGGGAACAAAATTATCATAGCCAACATGATCGCCAACGTCCGATAACCGATTCGGCACTATAAGAAGATCTTAAAGACATTTTTAACAGTGAACGTACTCATACGAATGCTATTTGAGTTGTATACAAATACTTGAAACATATGAAGCAACATCTCGAGCCACCATTTTAGCTGGTTTGCCGAATTCAATCGTGGTCGCACTTCGTTACAGGATAAATTTCCTGTAGGTCGTCCAAAATCGATTGTTGTATCAAAAAACGTCGATAGTGTACATAAACTGATATTGCAAGATCGTCATGTGACATACTGTGAGATTGAGGCATACTTGGGCATTAGTTCTACTCATACACTCAATAATGCATGAAGATTGTGTTGTCAAAAATATTTGTTCGCGCTGGATACCGTGTAATTTGAACATCGCTCAAAAAAAAGCTCGTGTCGATTGGTGCAATCAAACGCTAAAAAAATCAATTCCGATGCTTCTAAAACAACTAATCAACAATTGATTGTCTGGGTCTTTCAAGGCGAGCCAAATCCAACAAAATTTGTTGGCGTACGAAGCAAACGGTCGCCAGTTTTTTCGAAATAACTAGATATGGTACCACCGTTCAATTAGAACAACGGGGAACAGTCAATTCTGAATGGTACACCAGTATTGGTTTGCCAGAAGCGTTCGAAAAAAATCAGAGAAACCAATTGCAAAAGACGAATCATTCTCCATCAAGACAATGCGAGTTGTGACAAAACATCGAAATAATGGGTCATCCACCGTAGAGTCCTTGTTTGCCACTCAATCTTATATCCGCATATCAAAAATAAATTGAGAGATTAACGTTCTACACCTGAAGAAACAGTTGATGGTCTTTTTTTACAGCAGATGTAGTGAGGCAAATCTTCGATAAAATGTAATGTTGTGTGAAAAAAACAAGCAATTGCTATTGGCTAATCATAGAAGGATTTCTGAAATTGCTTTTTATCGAGTGTACGATTTGATCAATTATAATTTCAATCAATATTACGAGGATATATTGAAAAACTCTTAGCCTACTATAGATGCAAACAAAATTTCAATGTCAAAATATTTTATAACTCAACATATTCTCTTCTTAATTGGATACATTTATTACAGCGAACCTGCAACATCTCTGGTCCTTTCATAAAAAAAATGTTTCTTCTTGCTCTGCAAACCAGACCTCCAGAGCTTTTATTACCTCCTCGTTAGAAGAAAATTTACGCCCACTTAAACTTTTTTCAGTTGAGGAAAGAGATGATAGTCAGACGGAACCAAATCTGGTGAATAAGGGTGTTCTAGTAATTCAAACCCTTAATCACGAATTTTTTGCATGGCAACATGAGATATGTGTGCAGGGGCATTGTCCTGCAAAAATAAAACACCTTTGGATAGCTTTCCGCGACTTTTCACTCTAATTTTTTTCCGTAGAGTGGTCAGTAATGTCGAATTGTGATTTCCAGTTATTGTTCTACACTTATCCAAAAAATCAATCATTACTCCATGGCAATCCCAAAAAACTGAATCAAGAACTTTTCCAGCAGATTTTTGGACACGAAACTTCTTAGGTCTTGGAGAACCAGAGGGTCGCCATTCCATTGATTGTTGCTTTGTTTCTGGATCGTAGAAATGTATTCAAGTCTCATCCATAGTAACAATTCGGTTAAAGAAGTCGACATCGTTTTCAAATCGAGCACAGATCGAACGATGCTTCTACCCTTGCACGCATTTGGTAACATTCAAACATTTTGCAGCAATTTTTCACATGTCAAATTGACTTAAACTATATGATGAACGCTTTGGTATGAAATATTCAGTGCCTCAGATATCCGTTGTAGCCTAATTCGACGGTCTGATAAAATCATGTCATCGATAATTTCGGAGACTGACACAGAAACTGGCCTTGCCAATTCATCACGGTCGCATACTAAGGACATTGATCACTAAGGGTATTAAGCATATCTTCGTAAATATGCTTATTTCTTAACCCTTTTAAATACAGGTACTTGATGATGGCTCGATACTCCAATTTTTCGATTGTCATAATTTCGGTGGACATCTTTTTTCTTTTAATTTGTTGCGTAACTCTGGTTTACTTTTTTGACGTCAAACTTTACATAACACTTCTAATAAGTTATTGTTCGTAGCTATGGTAACGTAATATTTTGTTTATGCAGGGAACTGGTCTAGGCTAACTAGATATAAATACATCCTCGTATATCGTTTCATTTTTCACAAATTTTCACGGACGTCTTTTCATTTTATATGCGTACTGCTTTTAACTCTTACATAATAAGTAATTATTATTCATCGCATAGATTTGAAAAACGGTATTAGTTACTTCGCAATTTGTATAAGCACACTACCTTTCTTCATTGCAGAATTCTTAATATGGTATGAAGGAATTCAGTAGTTCTAATTTATGTATCAGAAGGTCGTCGCGCAACTTTTGCAATATATCAACTTAAGTAATTTTAGTGGAATATTCCCTGGTAGATAGACAGAAACATTCCTGGAGTTTTTAAAATTTGCCCGTGTCAGATCTCACCTCGTAAATAATACTGGTACGAGACCAATAAATATCCAGATTCATGTTTATACCGAAAGGTGAATAAAGAAAAAACACAAAGTTTAAGTGGAGATGTATTAAAGCTTATTAATTTCTTATTTGACATCTTCGAGCTCCTACTGCGTTTAAAATATGGCGCTGTTGGGTCGAAATAAATGGGTAAACGTGTCATTTGTGGCTTGTTTTTTGTTAATTTGGTTGTTGAAAAAATAAAAGTGTATTTGATTTACTATGGATTTTTTTTATAAAAAAAGATCCAACTGCTAAAAATTGAATTTTTATATTAGGTATATTTCTTCACTATTTCACTAATTTTGTAAAATTTCTTATAATTTCAAATGAGATATGGGAAAAGGTAGAATTGTAGTTTGTCGTTTTTTCATGTACAATGCAGAATTTTGAAAAGAGGCTTCGCCTGGGCAACATTGAGCTATTTTTGTACCTCGTTTGTAATAACTGAATTCAAAACAGAACAAAATAAATTTCTTGCACCACCCAAACAAATCAGATGATCACGGAACCTTACACAGAACGATATTTTTATCACAGCTTCCAAACACCAGGTAGGGGGATGTGGGGTAGATTGTTGCAGAAAAATTGAAAATAAAATAATATGTGAATAACTGTCATATTTTTGATGTCAACATTTAGCTGTAAAAATATTATAATTACAAGAATAAAAATAGTTTAATTGATTTAATTAATGAATAAGTGAAAGAAAATTTTTACTACGTATTTTGTAAAAAATTTCTTTCAAATCATTCTGCCCTACTAAAATGCGAAGTGTAGATTATTTTATTTGACAACATAAATCTCAGAGGGCAAAACAAAAACGGTCAAAAAAAACTTTAATACGTTAACAAACTTAATTAATATTAGAGAGAGCGGGAAATGCTTTATTGGCAAAAATTTTTTGTAGACCAAAGCTTGTAAAATCACTGAATAAAGATATAAATAAAATAAAATTTCAATGTATAGAAAAAACCACTATTATTATTAGAATATGAGTCGTTTATAGAGTAGAAAGCACTTTCCAGTAAATACGCCCTCAAATTATTGCGGAATGCGAGAAAAGATGTTATGAATTTGATTTTAATAGGCAAATGATTGTGCATTTTGTTGCCTTGTAAATAATTAAGCTCTTAACCAATTCTAAACGTGGGGTAGGTAGGTAGAGGTGGTGCTCCGACCTTAAGTGGATAGCCGTGCAACGATATTTCTGAAATTGGAGAAGCTTGCTTACGAATAATGCAAACGGTTTCAAAGATGAATAAGGAAGGAAAAATCAAAATTTTCAATCTTTTAAAGAAGTTCCGGCAGTTAACTCTGCTGTTTTGTCCGAGTAAATATCTAACAGCTCTCTTTTGTAGATTGGAGATTTGCTCAAATTGAGTTGCACCACACGTACCCCAGAAAGGATATGGTCCTATGAGGTGGTATGAGATCAGGGCTACTCCCTGCATATTGTCTGCAATGATGTCTAGATAGGCGATGTTGTTTATAAACAGAAGCAACAAAGTGGGACCTAGTACTGAGCCTTGGGGAATTCCATTTTTTATTGGCTTGCAAAAAGACATCGTTGTATCAACCCTTACAAGCTGACTTCTGTTGGTAAGGTATGAATTAAGCCATTTGAGAGGTGTTTCCCTGAAACTGTAGTACTGCAATATGAAACCGGATCATGAGAAGGAGTTATAGAATTTGATAAATTTTTAGCTATATTTATTAAGTAACTATTGAGGTTATCAGGTGAAGTGGAGATTATACTCGATGAAGAAGCCTTTCTTGGATCTTCACAATGGACCATGTTTTTTTAGAAACACTCCAAGAATTGGCGAGTCTTCAATTATAATAAATATCTTTGGCAGCTTTCATTGTTTCATGATAAATTTTTCTGTATAGTTTCATATAATTTCTGAAGAAGACACTATCCGCGAATTACCTTTGGTGAGATAAGGATCGCATGTTTTTTGCAGATATACATACATTAACCTTTAGTGCACCAGAGTACATTTTGCTTATTTTTAATACGTCTGATGAGAAAAGAATTGGATGACAGACTAGATAATGATTTTATGAATCGAGAAAAAAAATCCACATCACCAGAGATCATTTTTCAGTCAATTGTTTGACAACAGTGGTTGAAGGATCGAAATTTTTTTTCTGAAAAGATAAGACATAAAACTAGTTTTAGAAACGTTGAGATACAGAAGATTAGAATCGACCCAAGACTTAAGGGTGATTAGGTCACTAGGTACAGTCCTATGGAGTGCCGTAAGATCAGGGCTGCTTCAAGAGAAATTAGTGTCGTCTGCAAATAGACATAAATCAATATAAAGTGATAAATATCCTAATTAGTTTCTTAATAAATATCATTCATGCAACTAAAACTAAAAAATAGTTTGTCTCTCTGGCAGAGACCTGCGAGTAACAAATCAATTAACTCTTCCACTGATCGTATCTAGTTTTTTAATGTATGCATAGTTATGACAAAACAAACAAACATTTGAAATCGATTAACAATTTTTTTTATACTACATAGGTAAAAGAATAAAGAAAAGGAGCATGAAATTCTGAGTTGGTATACTAGATTGCTAGTGTGTGTTTTTCTAATTTTTTTTTAATATTCACTGTTATTTAATACACTGAAACTTTTGATAAGGTTATTAAGAACATTTAGCGCCCTTTTGCTATCACAATGTAACTTTTTAGTTAATTTCACTTAAAATAATTGAGGCTTGTTTTTAAAAAGGTTTTTTTTTCTTCAATTTTATTTCTCAAATTTGTTAGAGCTGCATATTCACACCAACCAAGATACTGGTCAAGACGAATCGCACGAACTCAAACTCAATAGCGTTGCGTTGGTTATGTACTGAGTTCCCATGGCCACCTTCCAGCTCCATCATCAGACCATAGGTATAACTTAGTATCTAGTATCAAAGCTCCTATGGTCACCTGCTAGCTCCATAATAAGACCTAGGTATCATCTATTATCTAGTATCAAAGTTCCTATGGCCAACTTCTACCTCCAACATCAGAGCCTGGGTATCATCTAGTATCAAAGTACTCGTCAAGGCGAATCAAATGAGCCCAAACTCAATGGCGTTGCGTCGTTTATGTACGGAGTTCCTATGGCCAACTTCTAGCTCCAACATCAGAGCCTGGGTATCATCTAGTATCAAAGTACTCGTCAAGACGAATCAAATGAGCCCAAACTTGATGGGGTTGCGTAGTTCAATTGTGGAGCTCCTATGGTCACCTTCCAGATCCACCATCAGAGCCTGGCTATCATCTAGTATCAAACTACTCGTCAAGACGAATCAAACGGGCCCAAACTCGATGAAGTTGCGCCGTTTAATTACGGAATTCCTATGGCCACCTTCCAGGTCCATCATCAGAGCCTGGTTACCATTTGACACTCAATATACTTTTTGAATTTTATTTGTTTAAAAATGGTTCATTTCAAGACTGAAATAGAACATAATATAAAACTAATTTTATCGATTTTAATAATTTCAACGAATATTTAAAGTTATTGTATTTTAAAACTCTACTCAAGTAGTTGATTATGGGAGGAATCGCATTGGAATTTTAATAGTTGTCAACAGAAATTTAATGCTCTTTTCGAACTTGCGAGCATACCGTACTTTCTCATAATAAACTTGTGGATTGAACGCACCCCGTTACTGATAATGGGCCGTTAATTTTTGCAATTTTGTTGTTTTTACGCTGGTAGACGAAAGGCTGGGGTTTTACGATCTATAGTGGATAGCGGTTAATCTTTAATGAATTTTATGGCGAAATTAGGTAACGAATGGAAGCCTCAAAAGAAAACTAAGCACTTATTAAGTAGTCCAGTCATTTCATCGAAAAAACGCATAGAAAAAGCTTCCCTTTTTATTACAGCCAAGGTTTATTTTTTGTGTATTTATTGTTATATTGTAAATCCTTAATCTTAATATTGCTCTTATCATGTTAAGCGTACTGTTCGTAGTTCAAAATATCACACGAGAATATTTAGATAAGCATCGTTTTTGTAATTTTTTTATTATCATAAAAGTTGCTATGAACGATAAAGACTATCTTGTTTAGAGTATATTTAAACCACAATGTTGTTAATTTTTATTTTTTATAGAACAAATTAATAGTACCTTGAGATCAGTAGTTTCATTAAAAATTTTGATTTCGTCCCCAAAGGATTGTATATATAAATAGATTAACCCCCCAAATTTATAAGTGAATAATACTCTTATATTGTGAAGATTCACCGTTCACAGGAGGTAGTTTTTGAATAACAAGATGGAATATTTTCTATTAAAATTACCTGAAACAAAATCATAGAAAATAAAAACAGCTGTGGTTCAGTTGAAAGCGAAAGTCAAATTAATGGTATATTAAAGGTACTTTTCTGGCAATCCATATAACACTGAAAAATAGTGGCTATGCAGTCGTCGTCTTCGGGAGGGCCTCCTTTAGAAGTTAGTTGATCTCACTTGTTGGGCACCTTGTCGTCGTCGTCTCCAGGAGAGCCTCGTCAATAGGAAATTATCCCCTTTTTCGTGAAAAAATGGGTAAACTTAGTGGATTAGGGGTGGTGTTCTTTTTCTCATTCGAGAGTTGGTTAATCTCATTTATTGGGTGCCATGTGATCGTCGACTTCGATATGGCCTCTTCAATAAGAGAGGATCTCTCTTTTTTCCCAAAATGGGTAGCAAATCTCTTAAAGTGATGAGCAAGGCAACCATGCTAACTCAAGAATCATCTGGTGTTGGTGTTCTTTTAAGGACAATATCTGACTTTCAACGATTTTAATTCGAGAAGGACGAAGTGAATCAGACAACTCGCGGATCGATTCGGTCGCGTATTTATGCTATTTCGTCGCTCTGGCTTCCTAATTGAACAACCCATGGCATGATATCCCTCTCGCCGGAAGAATCTTCACAGATTGGAGTCTGGTGGACACTTCTTTTATATGGCTGGAACTCTCCGGCAAACAGTGGGATAAGAATGATATTACTCTTCTCCTTCAGGAGTTGGTTAATCCCACTTGTTGGGCACCATGTCATTGTCGTCTTCGGGAGAGATCCTCTTTTTCGTCCCCAATGGGTGCAAACCTCTTGGGCGACCAGCAAGACCAATTGCTCTTGACTGAATTCTAACTAAAGAGTTATCGGGGGTGACAGAGGTCTTCCAAAAGACTATGTTCGACTTTAAACGAGCTCAATATAGAATAGATACAGAGTTTTCGACTTCACCGATAGATTGAACTTAATTAACAACGCTGGGAAACGTGTATGGAGCTAAAAAGAGATAAGAGAAAGCTATAAAATTCGAAACTGATAGATCCGGTGAGTGGTTTGAAGCTTCCCGAATCATATTTCCAATCTTATTGATCCTGTTCTGTTCCTCTGTAACTACCACGTCACTGATATCCCCGTCTTCTTGCGTGGTTGTTATAGTTATTATGGAAATTATTTGAATTATTATATATATTATTTCTAATAGTTTTTTGCTTTCTGTACTGTACCAAATGACCCAGCTTCCCGCACTAAATGAGCTCTCTGTGTTTGCAGCTTAAGCCGGTACTACACGATGCGTCCAATGTTTGTGCCAACATTTACGTTTCAACGTACGGTAAACATTGAAAGGAAGGCTGCAGTATTGCAACTACACGACGAGTCCAACGTAGGCTGAAAATTTGACTAAGGCTGGATCCCTACCTAAACTTACCCAAAGAATTAAAAACATGGTAAGAAAGTGATGAACAACAGATATAAATTCTTTTAAAATAAACTGGTTGATACTGAGAATTTTGATTTTTCATACAAAACACATAGCAATCACGCACAAAAGGAATGTGTGTAGTTGTACCTCAAATGTTGATTCAAACTTCGTTTCATTGTTGGGTACTTCTTAGACGCGGGTCAAAAATCCCATCTTTCCATGGCCAACATTTGGAATCAAAACATTCGTCGAATGCTATGCAAACTACGATACGTTCACTCATACCAGCGCTGGAAGTATTAGAGGCATCGTGTGGTACCGGCTTTAGCTGTCAATAATCTAGAATTGTCCCCACTTTAGCTTCAATCAAATGTTCATTTCTATTCAGATCATGAGCCTACAATGCTGGAATAACATTTATATAGCATTAAAAAATACGCCCGACATCCGATAGATTGAAATTATCGGTCTTTTTACAAAAATAATTATACTGATACAAACACTGTATATCAAAATATATTTTCATCATCATATTATGTTGTTTTTACTTTCGGGGGGGATTAAATTCTATTTGACACCATTTTTATAATACGATTTGTCTTTATCATCAAAATAGTTCTCAGTTTCGACAAAACCCTTTTCATTGGCGCAAAATTTCTGTGCAGTATTAATCTTGAATTAAGAGAACAGGGAAAAGCTACTGGGGCCCGATTTGAAGAATACGGTATATACGAAAATAATTTGAATCCCAATTTATGCAACTTTTCCATAAAACAGAATTTCCATGTTCCTCAAATCACTGTTTATAATTTTGCCCTTTCTAACATAGTCCCAGGTTATTATAACATACGCATCTCAAAAATACTGATACCATAACCTTGTTAAACGACTTTGGCGTCTTTATACACTTTGTAGTAGCTTCATCACGTGCAATTGCACTCGTCTGGGTGTGGAGTAAAGACCTGTGTGAAATTATGGATCCATCTTATAGCCATTTTCACATATCGATACAAAAATTCAAGCTGATTACCATTGAATAGGTCCAAATACTGCTGAGGCTCATTAATTCATTGTTGTTTTTGATCAATTCTGATCTCGCGCAGCACTTTGAACAGAGCTTTCACATACCCAAATATTCATTCGCGATATGTCCAATCCAATCCTTAGATATCTTTAAGGTATCAACTATATCTTTCAAATTCACTATATGGATATTTGAAATTGTTTGAATTTTTTGATGTTTTCATTGGTGACAGCGTCTTTGGACCACCCACAGCGTGCATTATCCTCGGTGCTCATTTCGTTTAAATTTAGCAAATCACAAATAATGCTATTCTCTAACACAGGCCAACGATGAAAAACTTTTTGACTGAAAATACCTTATTCTTATGTTTTGTAGGTTGCTGAATCCAAATATGATGCTTAAAAAGCTGTATCACTAACCATTTATTCACATTTTATAGTTACATTTATGAAATCAATCAACATTTTTAAAAATTTAACAGGTTTTTTATAGTTAAAATAAAATTTAAAAAATAGATCTAATGAACCAAGACCGACTCCATATCTACCTAGTGGTATTTAACGAACGAAGATGATGTTGGTAGTACTGCTGAAACACATGCTAAACAGCTGATGTTTAGTTTAGTTTCAACCTAACCTCAATTTCACGTTTCCGTTTCCTGTAAGTATAGGTGCTCAGTGCAATGCCTAATCGCGGCTGACATTTTTTGTTATATTTGTGGTGAGTTGTTTATTAGAAAACAATAAGTAATTTCAAATTATAATTTAAAATTCTATTATTTCGAGACTAGGATAGAAAGTACATAAACATGGTAGTTTGAAACACTCACAAATTACTTAATACGAAAACAATCTTTAAACGTTTTTTGAGAACATGTCAGACCATTAACTGTGTAACTCTATCTGAAGCTACTGTTTTTTTTTACATAAAGTAATTGAATTATTTTCATCTTAAGGCCATTAAGTCTTATTTCAAACTGTTATAGTAATTTTTTATAAGGAATTCAGAGAATGAACCCGCATTGTACCATCTATAAGAATATATTTATTTAATTCGAAGATCGGTTATTAATTAGCTGCTTTTAATTATTTCGAGTGAACTTAATTTCTCCAGTTTCACGGATAACGAGCTAAACAGGGGGAAATAATCATATTCCGTCATAAGCAAGAAATATAATTGAATAGGTTAGTAGAGTTGAAAATTACGTTTTGCTACTATAAACAGTCGCCCCTCACGTAATGTAATAAATGGAAAAAAGGACATTAATTTTATATGACAAGTATTAAAATTCCGATCCGACTTTAATCATAGGCAAGTGGTCACCCTATCGAACTAATAAAAGAGGCAGACAAGCAGGAACGGCAGAGAAAAGCAATAAACGGATCACGCTCGTTCTCTATACCCGTGACTTTTAATATCTCTTCTTATTTTTGGTTGGCGCACCATTATACACTGAAAAAAATTGCTACCTATATTTAAACATTTAATTAGGAAAGGTAAATATCAGTGTAAATTAGTAAAAATTAATTAGAATATTGTAAATTTTAATAAGAAAGAGTTTTAAATACAGTTTCTAGCAATATCAAAAGCGAATTTAATTTATTTAACTGAAGTAAAAGAAATAAATACTTATTCTTATATATTGTTATAACTATATTAGACTCATGCGTTATCCTACGACAGCCTTGGCTTCGAGGGTTCACTAAATGTGTTCACGGTATTCTGAATGCGTACAGAAATCTTACACTACAGTGTTATTACATTATTTGTTAAGATATTGGAAGATTTTGGTTCATCTTTTGATGTTATTTCCCTGTTTGAATTATTTTTCATAAATGTTGTATTGATAGTTTCCATTTTTGAGAAAAATTCTAATAATAAATGATCGTTCAAGTATAATAACAAGCAATTTTGGAAGCTTTTTTACGTCCCACCGCCTCTTTCCTTGTAACGCGCCGTAACGTTTTTATGTATTCCCTTTCCTCTTTCCACTCCTCCTCAACTCGCTTCAACTTTCTTCACTAGATTTTTAATACAAGCAACCATTTAAAACATTTTTCTTTTAAAAGAAACGTTTAATATCTTAATAATAATTTATATCCTAACCGAAATCCCATAACAAGATCTCTACGGTCAGTAAATTAGTAAAAAAGTTTCAGAAACGGATTCAGTAAAAGAACTAGGGCACAGAAAAACTGCATTAACAGAAAACAAATTTTCAGATGTTTGTGTCCTGTTAGAAGACGATCCACACTTGAGTACTAGACAAAAACTTGAATTTTTGCAAAATTCCGTGATGAAAATTTTATGTAAAAATAAATTCCATCCATACGAAGTAGCGTTGGTTCAAGAGTTGTCAGACGACGATTTTGATACATAGAGTTTGCATACCTTCTTCTTCTTCTTCCAGTGCCTGCTCCATTCTAATGAAGGTTGGCAATCATCTTTTGGAATTCCTTACGATCTTTAGTCATGCGTATTAGATTTACGGCATCACGTACATGGAACAAATCTCGAAGGTTTTTCAACCATGATAATCTTATTCTACCCAGGCCGCTCCTGCATTCTATCTTCCCTTCCATGATCAGCAGTGACAAGGCATATTTTTGATTTCTAAATATGTGGCCAAAATAGGAAACTTTCCTTCTCTTTAAAATGGTTTATAGTTCTCGTCCTCTGGTCATTCTTCTTAGCACCTCGTTGTTGGTCAAGCGATCCGTCCAGGGTATTTTAAGGATGCGATTATTATCTACAATAATGATCTCTACAATTTTTGTTGTTCGATGCACGGTACTCGAGATATTTAATAAAACATGTTTTTCAAAATGGTGGCTCAAGTGAAGACCCCCCATGACACCCACTTGGATTTACATTCAGGGGACACCCCTGAACATATTAAAAATAACCTGTTCCCGCATGTTTTTTACAGAACCTACTTTTTTGGTTGGGGCTCTTGGACTTATATTGTTACTCAAAAATTTAATAAATAGCGTTTTATGGAAACAATATTAATTTACGACATTCAGTTATCGATTTATTTCAATGTAACGTTTTATTTGTGTTATTCAGAATTTTTTCATTTTTCTTATGTGAGATGGAAATATTTAAGATAAAATAGAGAATAAATATTTCTGGACTCAGTGTTGTGACATCTATTATCGTAAAACAGAGAATTATTCAAATATTTCTGTATTTGCGCCATCTCTAGAACAATAGTTGAAGTACTATATGGAAATGACTCTCTGGATCTGTAATCTACCTTAAATAATAAAGGAATCTATAAATACAAGAAAGTAAACACGAACCGTAACACTTAGATGACAGGACGTATTCGGGCATTTGTTTTAATAAAATAAACATGAAGAATTGACTACAGTTCCGTTTGCATATAGTAATTGATTTTGAGATTTAAAAATATAATTTCTTTTTATTACTCACAAAATTATCCTCATACTAATTGAAAAATAATAAAATAACTCATATACTAATTATATTATCATAAACAGAAGTCGGCATAACTCCGGCAAAGCTGTAGAAAAAGATTACAACAAACCGACGTGCAGACGCTTCAAGAAAGAGTTTTTTTATATTGTCGTATCTGAGTATGAACGCGAATTACGAAACTATGTTTATCGAATTTCAACAAAAAGACGTACTAGAAACTCTTGAAAACGGGCTCTGTTGCCGACGCGCCGCCTTCTGGATGCGCGGTATCTGTGAGATCGTTAGTTCTCACTATTAAAACGAACCATGTTCGTGCTATAGACAATTGTTTCTATGTCATAATAGTGTATGCGCGTTTTCAAAATGAATAACCGACATAAATTCACGCTTCAAGAAAAAGAGTTTTTTTATTACGTCGTATATATGTAGGTACGATGGATTCCAAAACTATATTCACCGAATTTCAACAACAATTTCCGAATTCGGCGCTACCAAATCGTTCAAAAGTGTGAAGACCACTTTTAGCGACTAGGACGAAGTTGGTCGGTACATCAAAATAATTGGGGGTGTCCCTCTCCTATAAGTCACCATATAATTTTAATTGACTTTGATTATTTTTAAAATTGAGATGGCTTGATATTTATTATTGTGGTATGTTCCTTTATTGAGATATGTTCCTCTAAGTAAAAATTGTCTTAATCCCTTTTGGTCCCCCCTAATGAATTTATAAGTTTTTAATTCGGCACGCTCTCAACATTTATTTCTTGTTACAGTTATCGGATTTGAAAAACTCTAAGAAAGTTTTAACATCGCTATTGATTTAAAAATATGTAATTTTTTTTTCTCACTTACAAAATCGATATTCAAGGTAAGTCATTTTTATTTGTAGAAAATAATGTAGTCGATAATCAATTCGCTGCATTTATATCGTTTTTGTTGTTGAAACTCATTATTTTTTATTACTTTCGCAAGTAACAAATCAGGGAAGAAAAGATCATAATATAGTGATTGCGATTACGGTCATTTGAATTTTTTGCCGCAGAAATTATCGCTCATAGCAATATTTATTACCGTTGGGAAATCCTGTAAAGTGAATAATGGCCATAACGATGTTGATTCCTTATTAACTTTTTCTCCATATTTTTCTCCAAGTTTACTCGATCTACTATAATTTCTTCATTTATGTTGGAGATAAGACTCATATTATATGAAATGTACTTATACACCGAATTTACTTGACACGCTTATACTAACTTAACATGTACATCAGTGGTGGACCATGAATTTATTTGGTAGGGCCGAACGGGGCAAAATTTTTGTGAAAGGATCGCTGAGTCGCTGTATGTGCGTTCTTCTCGATCAAAATACTTTATGTTGATTGAAGGCAGGAAAAATAAATGTAGCTAAGATATAATACAATGTATTAAAACGTTAATGGATATCATATAATTGAAGAGTAGTTGGATTAGGTCATTACTGCTAAAAAATATATGTCACGAGCTTCAAACTAATTATATTTATATAAGATTCACGTTATAAAAATTTCTTAGAGGCTTTTAGGGAAGGCTTCCCCCTGAAAGCCGCTTCCTTTCCCGTAGATCCGCCACTGATGTATACCAACAGTGAAAAGTTTTTGCACATCCAATAATCCATTTATTAAATTCCAGAATAATGCACTTTAACAAATTTCGGCTCTAGAAAATCGAAAAATCATCCGATTTCGATGATTTTTTTTTAAATATTCTTTTATACAGCGGATTTTTGAAAAAAATAAGGGAATAAGAAAGATGAAAACTTATATTGGTTAGGTTAGGTTAGGTTTTTAGCTGGTAGGCGTCCGGTTAGCGGACGAATCCAGCACACCTGGGACACCTTCCCAGGAGTTTTTCGAAGAATATTTTCCCACCCACAACAAAAAAAAGGTTAGGTAGGGTTAGGGGGGGAGTGTGCTAAAAATTCAGACCAAATGTTCACATTCACAAATTAAAGACTGTATGTTAAAAGTTGCCGATGTTTCATTTCCATCTGAAAAGTCAATAATTCAAAATATCTCGCTCTCAAAAAACACTTTTGCTTCAAGAATAAATGATTTATCTCAAAATTTGGTTCTTCCACTGAAGGATCAAATTAAGGAATTTACAAATTTTTCACTGGCTGTTGACAAGAGCACTGATACAGCTTAACTTGCTGTTTTTATACGAGGCATTAACAGCTACTTTGTAATAACTGAAGAACTATAAAAGTGCGTTCAATTGAAAGGGACTACATCAGCAAATGATATTTATTCTGCAATAGAGTATTTGATAGCAGAATATGAACTAGACTAGCAGCACAATTACGGATGGCGCTCCTGCCAAGGCTGGCAATTCATTAGGAATCATTGAGATCCAAACATTTAAAAACGGACCATGTCATGCAACCTATAATTAAAATTGTGAATTTTATAAGAAGTAGAGGACTAAATCACCGACAGATCAGGACAAAATATGGACGAAAAGTTTTCTGATTTCACCGAAGTGCATTGGCTCAGTCGATGAGTAGTTTTAGAAATATTTTTGCATTTCGTGACCATATTCAGCTTTCATGTTAAATAAAGGCAAACCATTTAATTAAGACAATGACTGGTGGATTGATTGTACCTTTTTGGTGGATACGAATAAACAGTTGACTGATCTCTATATCTATAAAAGAGAATGTCCTGATTGACTGACTTACTGATTCATTCACTCATCAACCCCCAGCCAAGGCTATTAAAGATAGAGACATTAAATTTTGAGGGTATATTTATATCGGTGTGTAGAGGTGCGCTAAGAAAGGATTTTGCGAAATTTCGATTTTAAAGGGGTAAAACGGTGTATGTTTGCAAATTCGATTTTTTCGTTTTTTTTGGCCAATAATTGAGATATCGACTTTGTTTTTGCACTAAAACATTCTCCGTACAAATACCTGAAAACCAATTACTGCGATTTTCAAAATTTCTCTTGGAAAGGGTTCAAAGAGTTAAACAAAAATTTTTATTACGGAACCATATATTTAGCAATTCTTCATGAAGAAATAAGATATCAAAGAGATTCATTTTTAGAAATGGGTCCCGTGTGAATATCTTAAAACTAATTTCTCCGTTTTTGGAAATTAATTTTTGATTTCTTTTAAAAGGGTTGAATCCATTTGATGGAGAATGCACGGAGTTTCGATCTATAGATTCTGTGTTACAAGTTGATAATGCAGTGCAATACCCATGAGAGCTCCAAAACACGCTCAATCCTACAGATTTTCCGGCACCTAGACTCATTCTAAAGGTTGGAACACCGAAAATGCTACGAAATCTCAATCCTCCTAAACTGTGCAACGGTACGAGAATACGTGTGAACGCTCTTCAGAAAAACATAATCGAGGCTACAATTATAACCGGATGTGCCAGAAAGGAATCAGTCTTTATACCACGCACACCCCTTATACCTTCAGACTACCTTTTTCAATTTAAAAGATTGCAATTTCCTATTAGAGTCTGTTTGCTATGACAATCAATAAATCACATGGTCAATCTTTGAAAGTGGTAGGAATCGATTTGATCTTTTCTTTATGACACCCCAAATGAATTAATGCATAGAATATATAAGTCATTTCTCATTGAATTAATCCTATATTACGCGAGGTTCAACAAACCGCGGACGAAATCTTGATGGGTATTGGCTAGTCTGAATATAAAGTTACAAGGTAAAAATCTGATTGTCACTCAAATGTATTCATATATTCAAGCCATTGAAACAAAGGGAATAAACAAAAAAAAAGGGAAAAATAGGTAAAAAATTAAATTTTGGACCATTTGCCTCATTTAAAATCATTTGGCACAGTGAATAAAAAAAAATTTGGATGAATATTCTCAACTTCTGCAAAATTTGATTACGGAATTCAGCAATCGTTTTGAAGGCTTTCACAAAATAAATAAAATGGAATTCTCAATTTATAACAATCCTTTCAAGTTTGAAGCTTCACAGGCATAAGTTCATTTACAAATGGAGTTGATAGATTTTCAACTGGATAGTATTTTGAAAGAGAAATTTAATGAGATTAACGCTCTTACATTTTATACACAATATTTAAAGAGTTTGGGTGATTACCCGGAATTAAAAAAGCATGCAGCACGCATTCTCTGCATGTTTAGTAGCACCTATTCATGTGAGCAGATGTTTTCCATCATGAAAATAAATAAGAACAAACATCGCACAAGATTTACGAATGAACATCTCCAATCAATTCTTAAAATTACTACAACGGATATGATACCTGACATCAATGAGCTTGTCAAAAACAACTCAGGTATCTGGATCCTCGAGCTCAACATAACTACCTCAACATCTTTTATGACTTTGATATGATTTTTAACAACGGTATATTATATACTTATATAATTTAATAAATAAAATGTTATAATAATTCAGTCCATTTTTTTTTATTTTCAATCCGGCCTACCTACGAATTCAAAATTTAATATATGACCCTCTGCAAAATTGAGTTTGACACCTCTGCTTTAGAGGATATATGAGCGGTATTCATACTCTTCCTCGGTACGATTGTATACAAATCATCGTATAATTAAATCATATCAACTTATCTTCGTGATACGTCGGGCATTGTATTTATTCATTTCTAAACTTTTAAACAAGCTGTCCTATTGCATTGATCTTGAAATGCCGTAGTTACAATCTCATGTAATAAATCAGAAGCGTTGATGTGACACAATTATCTAAATCCGTCGTGAAATTCAATGGCAAAACAATTGCTTATAAATACAGAACAATAACGGAGATGACGTTATCGAGATAATATGGCCGTACCCTGTGATTTAACTAAAATAGAACAACTAAGATCGGTAATTTCAAACAGGAAGAACTTCAAATGTCTAAATTATAGGTGAATAGCCGCATTTGCGTGATTTGATTGGTTACTTTCTGTGTTAAAATTGCAGGGATTTATCTCTTACATCCTAAATATTCCACCAGATCATAATGAGAATAGTAGTAGTCGATTTCAATATGTTTTTCAGAACAAATGTATTTTTTATGAACTTGACATCGTATGGTTAATCGTTGTTGAAATATTTTATAGACACCTGGTTCCTTTCATAGATAATTACGCAATGGTCATTATTATTCGAATAAACTTTCTTCTGATGTCAACATTCCTAGTTACTGAACTAAAACTATTAATTCTGATTATGTAAACAAATACGTCGATATATACAATTCTATAACTGAGAAAAGAATAGAAGCTACATAAAATATCACATCAATTTACTAGTTGTCTACAGATTTATTTAGTCAAATTATATTTAAGACTAAAACTTGGTTGAAATTGATCAATTACATTTTTTTTAGAAATATTATACAACTTAGTTAAGAAAGAGTGATTTGGTTTCTCTAAAAAAATCAAATCAAACTTCCAATAAAAGTCAATTGACATATTTTTTGATGTGCTATTCAATTTCACAGATATCTTTCAAATTTTATGTTGTAATCGCATTTGAATAGGGCATTCCTTCCAAAAACATTCATAGCAACTCCTTGTACCGGATGGGTAACTAAGAACGGCTATATCTCAGAAACGGACTCTATTACAGTTTCAGGAAAAAATATTATAACAAAAGTGGCCCCGAGAAAACACGTGGAGATTATTTCCAATTAAGTGGTGATTTATATAGGGTAATCTAATTTTAACAAATTCTACGCATTTTTGATTTTACAAGGTGGTAGTATTCTATTTAAATAAAAGGTGAGGGAAATTGGGAACCTTGTTAAGAAACAATACCTCTAATTCCGGTTCTGCTTAGCCGATTTCGATAAACTTTATGTTATTCGAAAGAACTTTCGAAAAGTAATACAAAAAAAACATGAATCCACTTTACTGTGAACCCTTTATAAGATAATTCCAAGAACGACAGCCCCCCATTGAACCAATAACTAACAAAAAAGAATATTAATATCAATATATCGTTAAAGAATTTCCTCGATATCAAAGACAAATTTCCTGAAAATGGGCTGGTTGTCAGCAAGTAAAACCATTATTGCCGTAAAAATAATATGATAATCAACCAAAATTGTTACTTTATATCATGATTCATATTAATGTTGATTTGGGTAGATATCATTTGATTAAGTGTAAATTTCAGAAATAAATTTCTCTAGAATTGGACCTAGATCTATGAAATCGAGCCAGTAGATGAAAAAATTAATATTTCATATCAAAACATTTCAAAATTGATAGATAAGCATGCTGCACTGAAAAAAAATTTCTTCTAATCTTAAACAACCTTCCAACAAAATCAAGGGATGAAGTTCTATAGAAATATAAATAAACAAAATTAACCAAACGGAAAAGGCATATTTATAATTCACATTGTAATTCTCATGAAAAATGGACAATTTTGAAAAACACGAATGTCTCAAAAACCTCCAGGGCTGATGAAATTATTAACTTCTTTGTTAATTATTTTAAAAGTGATTGTTGAACTTATAATAACTAATAACACTGTTAGTCTATCTGTAAATTCTTTATTATCGGTCCATACAACAAATGATGGAGAAGTTTCAGATATAATTTCAAATGAAAGGATATGGTAAATTGGAATTTTTGGAACCGTTGGTGATATTCATACTAAATACACTATTTATACCATCACTACACTCACAATTACATTGTCTGACGCGCAGTTTCGATAACCAAATTATCGTCTTCTGAGACTGAAGGTAAACTGAGGGTTAATTAGGTTAGGTTAGTTAGTTTACTTTTAGTCTCTGGAAACGATAAGTTGGTTATCGAAACGCGCGTCAGACAATGTAATTATGAGTGTAGTGGTGGTGTAAACAGTGTATTCAGTATAAAAGTATATGGTAGTGTCGGGCTGAACATACAGCTCATTATTCTGTGTTGTCCATACACATATTCAATGAATGTATTTATCAATATTACTTCCCAAATATCTGGAAACATGCATTACCTAAAACTTCTTCCAAATCAGGATTTAGATCTGGGTATAGTTGCCCAAGAGCGTTGGGCGTTATCACTGATAATATATTATATTCATTGGATAAAAGCAAAGTGAGTATACTTGTATTCATTGATTATTCTAGATGATTGATTTGATATTCTAAATCACAAAATATCAATAGTAATTCTTCATTTTTTTGGATTAAGCAATTGCCCTTTTTAAGTGTTAGTTTTCAGGTAGAACTCAACAGTTTATGACGATACAACAAAGTGTCCCTTAAGAAAAATATTACAGATCCCCTCTTATATTCAATATACACTTCCAAATTTCATACTTATTTTACACATTGTAAATACCACATGTATGCAAACGATACTCAGGTTTATTATTCATTCAAAGTTTCTAATATACAGGAGGCTTCAGAAGTCAAGACCTCTCTGAAGTTACTTTTATATCTTTTGTTAAAAATCAATCCAAATAAGTCTAGTGCATTGATTTTTGGCCATGAATCACAAATAGCAGAGATGAAATTGCGAGAATAATATACTTTAGTAAATATGTTGGATTGGATGCTCTAGTTTACAAACCAGAGAAGTTTTCGGTAACCAAATACTTTTCGTTAGGAAGAAATTCGAACAATCATAACGTGACTGTGAAAGCCCTATACCACTGCTCAGTCTCTGAGTTTAAAATCATTTCCAAGGGACGAAATAAGCTGAAGAAGCTGTGGCCCAGCTCCCTGCCTGCTGAAGTTGTAGTAGCTTCTTTGAAGGTTTGAGGTGTGGAAAAACTTCATCAAAAACAACACTTTGCAGTGGGGAACCGTTGAGAACCTCGTTTATTACAAGGACGGGTTTCAGCGCGGCAACCAAAGAAGGCCAGTCGAAGAAAACCAAGAATTTGAGTCGATGTATTACGACCAAAGCAATTTCATGCACAATATCATTTTTCTTTGTTAAATGAAAAAAAAATTGTTCCATTTGGCGTTTCAATTTATGATCTTTTTAATATTCTACCAAAGTTTATGTCTTCATAGTGGAATTGAAATTACAAATAATTTGGGAAAGTTGAGTGGATGTCATTTATTCAGAACTAGTGAAGACTTGATCATTAAGCGGTAAACTGGAATAATCCAATTTCGCACAGCTCAATTTGAGAAAAAACTGAATAAAAGCATCGTGTTTTTGAATCCAAATCAACTCATTCCATGAAAAACTAATCAAATCCTACGCGGTAATACCTACAATATTGAAAATTCAAAAAGTTTCTTTCAAAATCGGCTATAAAGTGAAACATTAATGTCGAGAAATCGGCAGTGAAATCGCTTCTCAATGCCTAGGTACTGAAGTAACTGAACCGCTTCTTGTTCGACAACAGTTTATTACACGTCAACCACCTAATCTAACCTATACTATTTGCTTGTGGATTTGTGAAAAAATAATTATATTATTTAGCTGTGTACGTAACAATAACCATATAATTGGAATGAGCTGGTTTTGACAGTAAATACCTCAATTATCAAAGCCGACAATTTAGTCATAAGGATTTGCAAAAGCCAAATAGAAGCAGAGCAGAGCAGCAATGAGGCAAGCATCCTTCAAGTATCTATCAACAATAGTATGGACAAAAACCCCAAATGTAGTACAGACAGAGATAAGGACAATGGTGGGTTAAATTCTACGATTCACAAAGGTAGTTGTAAGAATGGTAGTATACATTGTAAACTTAATAAGGACTTGGAATAAGAATAACCACTTTTATCTACAATACATACTAATGTTCAATAGCGTAGCTCAAAATGGAATCTTAAATTCAGTGGAAAGTATCTAGACTATGAAGTCTCATGAAGACACGGCATTTTAAAATCGAATAGGTGGCTACAAAATTGTTGATGTAACATTTATGGCCATTCTGTCTCATCACAATCCTTCCTTTTTTTCTTCTTGTTTCTTCCTAGGTCTGAAGCTGGTTTCTTCTTTGATATCTGTTCTCATCCTGGTTCTAAATTGTCACTCCACCCCTTTCGTTGTGGACCTCTACTCCGTGTTCCAATTGGAAATTTACCTCTTGCTATTTTTATCAGTCTATCATGTGTCATTCGACTTATATGTTGCTTCCATTATTTTTTACGCTGCTATCCACGTCATATAATCGTCTAAAGTTTTCGCCTCTTTCTCGGTTTAATAGTGTTTCTCTCATCTCATCACAATTCAATCTACTTATATGACTCGGTATTAGATGAAAAATCGAATTTATAGTAGAGAAACAATCGAAGTTTCTCAATTAATCGTAAAAAAATATATTTTCAACTATGTGGTATAGTTCTTCCGATATCAATTGCAGATTATAAAAACCCTTGCCGACAATTTTATTTGATCTACAATATGCGTAGATACCTCATTTTATAAATTTTTCATTCTTATAAATACTTTCAAAAATATGTATAAATATCTATAGAGGCAATTGAATCATTATAAATACGCCGTTATTTAGACTAGTTACTACTTGTACCTGCCTGTAAGGGACTTTGGTTTGAACAGGATACCAGATGTGAACTAAAAGCTTGTACCGCCATTCATTTTTCTCTGGAAAACGAAATTTCAAAGCAAAAACCTCAAAGGAAAATAAATTCTTTGCGAATAAAATAGAAGAAAAAAAAACATTTCAATTTCAAAGTATCTTCATAAATAATCATGGTAGTCAGAATCGTCTGAGCTAGAGTCATAATTTGATTGAATTATGAAGGGTGGTAAAGAGGGTGATACTCATCTTCTTCTTTGATAACATGTTCAACACAGTTTTTCCAAAGCTCTTGGCGGTCTGTTGCTAAAACTCTCTTCACGAGTTCTACAACCGCTTTACTAAGTTCTGGAGACTGATTACTGATTTTCGTAATTCTCATTTTCAGGCTGTCTCGCAGGAATATTTCGATCAAATTTTTTACATTCGCCTTCCGAAAGCTTCGGCAAATAGAAATGCATTTATTTTTACGATTCGATATTTCCATTGGTAAACAGTGGAGATGATGAGTCCACGTGGACTGACGGTTTGTTAGATGTTTACCAAATTTTATACGGGGAGTAAACATTATTTTTCATTCATTAATTTGGTACGATGCGTATTTATGATATATTGATTGTTCCTCGCATAACTAACTGCAGCAATTGATATTAGAAGAACTATACTTAGAAATCTATTCCATTCAGTTGAATTTTTGGTTATAATATGAAATTATTCGAGGTCCTTTTGACCCATATGCTCCGAGAAAATCGTAGTCGAAACAGAAAAAGAGAAAATGTTTGATTGCATCTTAAATTCAAAGTTGGAATGGGTTAACGAAACTATTGTTCAACATTTAGGGCATACCTAATTGTTTAACATGTAAATATGACGAGCTCATTTCAATATATAATCATGTATAGTTGAAACCGCATTTGGAGAATAAAAATGATGAATCATTGATAGGTGGTCGTTAGATCTTTCGATGTTGCATTCATTCAACTAACAATAATCGGTTGTTATATACGAAGGGGATCGAACAAATCTCAATTTTGTTAAGAATTAGTTAATTAGAAAGAAGTCGTACAAGTTACATGAAGTAAAATCTAGAATATTCTAAAAATTAATACGCAAAAAGACTATATTTTGTAAACATATGTCAACATTCATTTTACTATAAAAATAGGATTATTGTAAACACCGTTCAATGAATTTAGTTAGGTCAATGAATCTTGTTAATTTAATCTCTTGAAATTAATAGAGTTCATTCATTTGTAAAGTTGTAATTTGTATTTTTGTATCAAAAAAAGTTTAAAATATGAATTTTCGACAGTTAAATATATAATATACATTGCATTTTCATATAATATACTGAGTAAAGTGATTTTCCACAATTATATTCTAAGATTCATTAGTTTTCAATGATTTTTTTACGGCAAATTGATTCACACTTCTTAAAATTTCTATTCTACTGTTTTTGGGCAAGTTTTAATCCATTCAACTTCAAAGCACAATGCATTGTTGATAACATTTACTTTTTTTGGAGTAAATTTCCAATTTTTAATTCTAACTCAAATTATCTTTTTTTACTACATAACCACATTTTGGAGCATAACATTTGTCGAGCTAACCTTTATTTTAATGAATGAATAATGTTGTTCATATTTCTGGATATTTAGCGTATTCTATCTCTCTTTTAGTTTACAGTATCAAAAATTTTGACCACTGTCCACTTTTTAAATCCAATTCTACTACTTCTAATTCGTTGTGACAATCATTTCCACAATCCGTATTTTTGCAAATACTTACTGTCGATAATAACCATCCACCTCATTAGCGGCCGTCCTCTGTTTTATTTTTTGTATTATATCAAGTTGCTGTTCTGCATTCAATAATCCAAAGACACATAATCTGCCTCTCTAGTCACCGTAACCAAAACTAATAGTAAGAGAACAAACGTCGGATTTTGCACCAAACTAGATCATTGTGGTACGTCAGTGCAAAGAGTTTCCACCACTTTCTCCTCAACTTGTACACTTCTGTCGTAGAAGTGGTGGTTACAGGCCCTTTCTCACGACATAGTGTCTCTTTCAGCCTGCTCGCAATTCTACGAGGTCTGAGGCAACAACAATTGCTTCTTTAACTGTGCTGCGTTTCTATATATCCATAAAAAATACCTTGTTTCAACCTATTGGGCTCTCTACTTAAGTGAGCGAGCTTAAGAGTTAACATTTTCATCGATATATGATCAGACTAATAAATAAGAGTTTTGGTTCACAGTTCTCTATTATCTTCCAAATTCTTTGGATATATTTTCATGTCTTGCAAAACATTATGAACAGAAATTGATCAAGAGACCAGATTCAGAGCAAAGCTATCGGATTTTGATAGTTCGTGCTATGTGAAACAGTCATGTATTGACATATTAAGAAAATATCAGATATTCCATGAGACCATTCTCATTATATTTTACTTCTTTACTGCTAAAGGATAAAATTGAAACAGTCAAGTGGAAACTCGTATAAGAGTTGGTTTGTTTCGGATACTTTGATACAAAAATAAGAATCTTGATGCTAAGCCATTAAACCTTTTACTTAACTTTAACTTTACTTAACTAAATTTGCGCCGAAAAATTTGTTGCACCGCCAAAACTAAATCAACTCACTTTGAAACAGTTGAAAGTAATAATACATTTTCTCGGCTTTTTTAAACGAATGACACTGTATTTTATGTAATATAGAAGTACTACCAACATATTTCTTTTTTTATCAAGAATTCCCTATTCCAAAAATTATTTTCTCTTGAGATTCCGATTTTTCTGTGCAAAACATAATTATGTAACTATATCTAATTCTTTAACAAATAATTGTGAGTTGGCTTTGATTTATTTGTCAAAAACTGACATTTGACAATGACAAGACATGACAGGTAGTTAATTATATTTTGATTCAGTGATTTGGTACTTTTTTTAGTGTTTTAAATAACTTGAATTATGGTAAAAATGACTTTCACTATAAAACGATTGATATGATCTGGATATTGGGATAATGAACGTTTTCCTGTAAAGCGGAAGCCTACAATAGCAAGCAGGGAAATATTGATGGAGCGGTTCAACTGCACGTGTACAGTTAATGCATTCTTACCACATTTACTTGCAACAGGAATTAACTCAAGTTAATTTGGACTACGGTTTGTGAAAAATCCTTGAAGGAAAATGCACCCACATTTTTTTGCAACAGGACTTAATTGAATTTGGAAGAAAACATTTTATAGATGGGCTATACGAAAAGTTAAAACAGAGAGATTTGTTCGATTATGTTTTATGTGGAGACGTTTAATGAAAATTTTCAACTTAAGAGACAAAACTTTCACTATTATTCATCAACTAATCCATATTATATAGTGATACACAATCAAATTAGTGGGACGTTGAATGTGTGGCGATGTATTGTTGGTGAATTCGTAGTAGGATCATATTTCTAACATTTCGATGTCCATCTTGGGAATTGACAGAAGGACAAAAAAGGAAAATTCAGGCGACAGATTTGAAATATATGAGAAGGGTGACGTGAGTGACTTAACTGCCGATATCACCTCTTTGATCATCGAGCTATTTTTCAAGTTTAGGAACAGAAAATAATTCGGAATGGGGCAAATCGGGCTAATAGGTTAGCAATTTCAACTTCAATTCATCAATTTTGACCATTGCAATAACAGATGCGTGAGTTAGCATTGTTTTGATAAAACAAAACTTTCTTCTTAGCCAAAAGCGACCGTTTTTGCTTGATTTGTTCGCTCAAACGTTGCAATAAATTTGCATAATACTCGACGTTGATAGTTTTTCTTTTTTTAACCTAACATAACCGACGCCATGACCTTGCTTCTTGCAGATGGAACGCTCTTTACCGTTTCCCCTTTTTCAGTTCATTGTTTTGATTGTTGGTTTGTTTCGGGTATGAAGTTATGGACTTGGTTATGAAATCACGCAAAAATTCAGTTGTTTTTTTGTGAAACATTGCCAAACACTTGATGGAAACATCTTCAAGACGCTGTTTTTGTTCAAATGTGAGTAAACGTGGCACCCATCTTGTGCACAGCTTTCTTATATCCAAATTTTCAGTTAATATGCGTTGTATCTCACATTTTGAAATATCTACTATGTCTGCTAGCTCTAGCACTTTCCGTTGACGATCATCCAGAACTACTTTGTGGATTTTTTTCCAGCATTTCTGGAGTCGTCACCTCGTCACCATTTGGTCGACCACTCTTCAAACTCTGCTATCCAATATTTTACTGTATATAACGAAAGAGAAGTCTCACCCAGAGTAGAATCAAGTTCATTTTTTATATTTTTTTGAGAAGTCAACCAATTACCTCTTTTATTAGCAGAAATTCCACTTAGGTTTTTGCATGATGGTGCGCCTGCTCAAGTTGATCAATTAATTAATAGTGAGCTGAATGATCTATTGGAAGATGGATCGGAAGAAATGGTCCAGTGCAGTGGCCACCAAGGTCACCAGATTTCAATAAAATTTATTCATTATTCTGAGGTCACATTAAGAATGAAGAGTACAAAGTACCTCTAACAAGGAATGACATGATAGAGGAAATAATGAATGAATTTCGAATTTTTTCTAATGAAACGCTTCTTAATTTGAGTAACTCATTACATTATAGCTTCCAAGCATACATGGATGTCGTTGGGTGTCATTTCTAACAGCTATTGTGATAATCAAAATGTTAATGTATTCTATAGTAAATAGGATAGTTTTTTGTTCCTTTTTTTGTATTTGCAATTCAAACTCTAGAGTGCCAAACACCAGTGGACAATGTCAATTTTGGACAAAAAAATCATAGCAAATTCACAATTAGTTATTAAATTATTAGATATAGGTTCAAAATTATTGTTTTGCACATAAAAAGTATGTTGATAGTACTTATGTAAACTCACTTTGTATCCATATTTAATGAATATAAACGAAATAAATGATTTTCTAGGATGTTCACAAATTTTCGAATGCTGTGACAAATCCTTTGACAGATCTTAATTTTTAAATTTCTCTTACATTGTACATGGTATTGAACTAGTAACGATTTTTGTGAAAAAAATTGGTTACAACTTTCCAAATATCCTGTAGAGCACAGTAGACCAGAGCATAGTGACGCATTGGTTTGCAAAATTATTTTAAGTCCTAATTTTTTTTTTAAATATCCAGGAGGTGTTACTGATTATAAAAGTGTAAGATGACACTTGATATATTTTGATGTTATTGTTTAAACAACGAAAAACTCAATAAGCTAGAAAAAATGCATTTATTGTAGTTAATTAATTTTCTTAAATTTTAAATTAACATAAATAGATTTGAAGAATTTTGTTTTTTATGTTTTATTTATGTTATAACAATATGCTATTAGGCCGACGTGGCGCTTAAAAACTTAACGATTTAAAATAATTTTGCAAACGAATGCGCCACTATGCCCTGCACTAAAGACAACCCCATATTATTATAATAAGAAACACGAGCTGATTTCAAATATGATGTTTGCTTGCAAAAAATGTAATTTAGCATTAGCATTCTGAACACTCTGTAAGATTTTTGATAGTTTCAAAGTCCTTCAACTTTTTAAATTGATATGTCATAGGACAAAGGCGGCACCGAACTCTATCACTCTAATCAATCACCCTGTATACTACTCGAATATTAGGATTGCGGTCATATTGTGAAAAAAGAACCAAACTGTTTTTCAAAAATGTCCAAATTCATTCAACAGTAAATGAGATTGCACAACAAAATTGTTTTTTATATCAAGTTTTTTCAAAATAATTGTTAGATTGAAGTAGATACAATTGTTTGTGCAATCGTTATTTTTTTTCATATTACTATTAATTATAATAATAAAAAAAGCATATATGCAATCAATAAAAACAACGTGTCATGATCATGATAATATATAATTTTAAATATTTAAATATATACTTGATCCATTACATGATTTCCAATATTAAATGCATATCAGGCAACTACCGTCTATTGTTCCTTTTTTGTTGGAATATTCTTGGACATCAAAGTAACCTCAACTTTCACACAGATATCATCTATGAAGAGTAGAATACCAAATCGAATAGTCGCTACTTTGTGAAAGGTATTATTAAACAACAAATGTATCGAAGTGTTACCAATTACCGTTCATGAAGGTACGTAGAACGTGTGACCCTTTTGAATAGAAGATAATTAGTATTTGGTAATCACCGAAATTAATACGCAACGAGTAGATACTTGGTCAAGACCTACTTGACTTTTATTGTTAGTTTACGACTTGAGTTGGTAAGGAAGACGATTTCATAAAAAAGTTTTAGCAGCTTGAAGATTTTAGCATATAATACGGAATATTCAATTTACAATAATTATTGAGCTGCCGAAACTGATTTTTAATATCTATTTACTTTATCAATGATGTAATCAAAGATGTAATTATTAAACAGTAATAATTTTCACCAATCTTCTTCTTCTTCTGGAAACTCAGTCCAGTGTTTCCTCCTTCAATGGTTGCCTAGCTCCAGTTGAGATGATGAAGACCAGTTTTCATACCATCTTGTCCTGGTGATAGTCTTGGTGGTCGGGATGTATTCGGTTTTTCTTCTTTTACAATATTTGCCAATCTGTCATCTGACATTCTGTCCACGTGGTCTCTCTATTCTCGAATTCTCGCCCATCTCACTATATCCTGGATGTCACATGTCTCTCTTATTTCATCATTCATTTCTCTTGAACTTAAACTCAAGATATCGTTTTGTAAAGGCGTACGTGCACTCAGTTCTCTTGTATAGAGCAGAAACATGGACTTTAAAAGTGGATACCATAAATAGACTCGAGGCTTTTGAAATGGGGATCTTCCGTAGACTACTAAAAATATACTCAGACGTATGGGAAAGGAAAGAGAGTTACTTACAACAATAAAGAGAACAAAGACAGCTTATCTGCGCCATATATACCGTAACAACAAGTATCTTCTTCTTCTTCTTTCTTTGATGTAAGCAAAATGCTTGTTTTTCCTCGTATCCTCTGCTGTTTAATTATTAGATAGGTTATTGCTTCATCTTTTGCGGGGTCTTCCAATGCTTTGGCGCCCTAAAGGGCAACATGTCTCTAGCTATTTTGACCATTCGCTCTATGCGTTCGTTCCACTTCCTCTTTCTTCCCAATATTAATTCGCTTACGTTGTCAAACTCACATGTTTTTCTAACGTCCTCGCTTCTCTTCCTGTCACAAAGTGTTTTTCCAGCGATCCTGCGCAGTATTTTCATTTCGGTGGTTTCTAATATTCCCTTTGTTTTCGATGTGTCTGGTCTGGTTTCCGCTGTGAATGTTAAGGCCGGATGACAGCCTTGTGGATTCGGGATTTGATCTCGAATCCGATATATTTGTTTCGGAAGATTATATCGTTCAGGTAAGCTGGGGCTCGTGCTGCTTTTGCCGCTTGAATTCTTACTTCCGCTTCGATATCACCGTATCCTGTTATTTCTATACCTAGATATTCAAATTTCATCTCTTGTTGTATAATTCATCATTTACAACCAGTTTGCACCTGATTGATGTTTTTGGGGTGGTCATACATTTCTTTTTTGCTGAAGATTTCTTCATTTTTAAGTTTTTACCTTTGTTTACCTTGTCGAACAGCATTGTTTACAGGAATTTCTTCGGTAGTTATGCCATTGATTTTGATGTCTCTGGTAAATATTTTCGATGGTTTCTATGATGTTATATGGGATTTGCCTGTGGTATAGAAGGTGTACCACGTCTTCCAGTTGTATTCGGTTAAACGCCTCTCCCAGGTCTATGAAACACATGAGCGCCGGTTTATTATACTCGATGGATTCTTCAGTTATTTGTCGCAGGACAAATATCGCATCTGTACAAGATCTTCCTGATCTGAATCCTTGCTGTTCATCGCTCAATGACGTGAGTTCATTCATTTTGTTTGTCATAATCTTTGTTACTAGCTTTAAGTTTGTATTTAGAAGGTTTATGCCTCGATAGTTTGCGGGTATCTTTTTGTCTCCTTTTTTGAATAGTACAATTGTGGTACGCTATTAATCCGGAATTTTTTTGCGAGTTATAGCTGTTAGCAGGTGTTTCAGGCTCCTCCCGCCGTATTTGAGAAGTTCATTTGGAATGCCGTCTGGGCCTGGACATTCTGGACATAATTAAGTTTAATTAATGCGGTTTATATACCTCTTTTTTCAGCTACTTCGTTAGTTGTGATTACTGGAGTGTCCGGTATGCTTTCTGTATCTTCTTTTTTATACAATTCTTCAAGATATTGGACCCAAGCTTCCTTTGTTATTTAGTTTGAGCTAATATATTCACTTGCTTCTTTTCTCTGAGCTCTAATGAATCTTCATATCTGTTTTTGGAGGCCATAAAAGTCATTTACAATTTTTTTGGAAATGCTTCTCGATACTGTTCTTTTTTTGCATTACTAGTGTATTGGTGTCGTTTCTTACCCTCTTATAATCATTGTAGTCTTTCGGCGTTTTTGTTGTCATGTGTTTTAGATAAGCCTTCCTTTTTTGATACATTATTCTTTGACTTCGTTACAAAACGATGGGGTTTTATTGGGATCGTATTTTTGTTTTATATTTCGGGTGCCAAAGGATTCTGTTGCAGCTTCTATTCTGTTCCGTTTTAGTTTTTCTAGATTTCATTAACGTCTTCCGCTCTAGATGTTGGGATCTTTACAACTTTCTTCTGTAATTGTTTCTGGTACAGTTCTTATATACTAATATCCCAAAGTGATTCAAAATTTATTTTTTCGTTTGTATCGCTGGTATTAGCATACTACATGTATAATAATAGTTGATAATAGTTGAAAAAATCAGAGGAAAACGTGGACCTTGTCGCAGGCAACATTCATGGTTAAAAAATGTTTTGAAAATTGAAATACTGTCTTATCTAAGCGGCTTCAAGGTTGATATATTTTTTTTACTTTCAATGTCTCATTTCACCAGTTTATTATGTCTTTAAAGCATTATTCCAATTTACAATTTTTTGGAATATTTTATATCTATTGAGAAACTCCTTGAATATATACGAGGGTTGTTACTTGTGTTTTGTATGACTTTCGACGTGGATTAAACCATCAGCAGTGTAACTGTCAACTCGCTTCGACTTTTGGTGATGAAGCACCATCTCGAGCTACCTGTGTTTCTCTGGTTCTCCGAATTCAATCGTGGTCGCACGTCGCTACAGGATGAATTGCGTGAAGGTCCTCTAATATAGGCTGTTGAGCCAGAAGATATCGACAATGCGCGGAAACTGATATCATGTGATACTCCGTGATATTAAGGCAAACTTGGGCTTCATTTCCACTCGCATACATTCAATATTGCAACATTTGGCTGTAAGAAGGTTTCGTCAAAAATTCCTGACATTTTGTCTTATTCTTCATGTATTAATTTCACATGACTTGTAATGGAGAAGACTGCAAGTTACAAAAATTCAAAATTTTTCCTTCCGATACAATTATGACATAGTAAACTTATATTTTTACTCAATGTATGTTTAAGTCAACTAATTTAAAAAATAGTTCAGTTTTACTATTTAAATTTATAAATAATAGCTTTATAAGTATAAATGTTGAAGAGAGCAGAAAATTTAAAAAAATCAGTTCAGGAAATTAATTCCTCAAATTAGAAATCGCAAAGGGTGATTGAACAAATAACTGTTTGGAAATCTTGATTAAGATGACAAAATTAAATATAATGATGCCATAATTCTATCATAACCAAAATAAAATTTAATTCATAAGACAAAATTTCAAATTTCTAACTATCTCTTATAAATCATTATTATAAATCAGTTCCGGCTCTAATAAAAATCAAATAAAGCTTAATAATGATATGGGAAAAGTTTCAGCAACTATTAAATAGTCTCATCTTTGATGATGAAGAAGTCAATATAGATAATTTTATACAGGGTGTGTCATTCCTGCAAAAATTTTGAATCAATAACCAGTAGTTTGTCTCAGCCTTCAATGCAATACTTTAATTATATTCACCGTTCCAAAATAAAAAATAATAAACAATACTTGAATTAAATATAAAAAAAAACTTTGTAGGCGTATAATTCGAAAACTAAGGTAAAGTTAGTATATGAAATACAAACCTGTGCCAGTGAGTTTGGCAAGACAAATCTTGTCTCTAAATGTTTGTGTCATGTTAGAAGTAGATCCACATTTGTGAAGTAGAAGAATTACTAATTTTAGAAAACATCCAGTAAAAACGATTTCAGCAGATACTCAAAATGTTGTCCATTTACTTCAATATAACAAGCCATGCGATTTTCAAAACTTCGCAGACATTTTGCAGCACTGCTTGTGCAGTGACTAAAAATTAACCAGTAACAAGCACAATATATCAATTCTTTTTCAGATGAATGATCCATTATGACTTTCAATAAACTTCAACAATTATAATTTATTTAAACATCAAATTTGTTATTGCAGCTTATTTCGGTGGAGATAAAGCAAATGTAGGGATAACTCCGAAATTATGGCATTTAGGTATAGGGAATATTGGATGGAAATAAGATAAGTATTTCTTGTGAATTGCGAAAAGTAAACAATATGCAGGGTGATTCATATGTGTACATTTATTTTAGTTTCTAAATGTTCTTGATTTTAGGTCTGGTCTGTTTCAAAATTCTGTTTTTCTTATATCTATCGAAATATGATAAAGGCTTGAAATTTTGAAAGAGAAGAGATCAAAAAAGAAGAACGCGTAGATGCATTAATATATCAAAAGGTCTGAGAAATAAGAAATTAAAGTACATTTATTATTACAAAGCAATGCAGGATTTTATTTTGCAGAAGCAATAATTTTTTATGTGAATAATATTTATTAAGTGATATATTCAGTAAAATTCTATAAATATGTGGATAAACACTGATTGTTATTGGAGTAACGTGAAACGCTCCCCACATTGCAGAAAAATTTTCGTAGCGCTAGTTCAGAATACAAGCGGCTGGAAGTCAAGTTCCACACGCGTTCACTGACAGACTCAACAATAAACGATCGTTATGCCGCCACTAGTAGAATTTGCCGCGCTGAATACATTTCAAACAAAATAAATCGCAATCTATCGGTTGTTATGACGACGCGTTCAAATAACATTACTGCAGTTTTGTAAAAAAATTGTTCGCGAAATGACTGTAAGAAAGTGGTCTTGATTTGAATAATTTATCGCGAAAGTGCTAAAAGTTTTTTTTCGACATGTATATTTTAGTGATTCTTGTTGTCTTTCTGACAGGTATGTAATTTTTTGAACAAATGTGGTTTTAACTCACATTTTTTAAAATGTGACAACCGAAAATTTAATCAAATAAATGAAAAGTAGCATTAATTTATTCTTCGGGAACACATTATCATTTTTTATGCACGGTGACAAAGCTAAGACGTATTGTATAATATAAAATAAATAACATTTGATTAGATCAAACCTTACAGTATATCAACAAATGTCGATGCATTATAAAAATCGGAAAGTAGCATAAATCTGAATATTCATAAAAGCTAAGAAACTTAAATGACAATTTTCAGCATATACGTTTAATTTCGAAATACTAAGATTGTAAATAAACAATCTATACAAGATTATTCACACGCAATGGGAAAAATTTCAAAAGAGGTGAGAATATTTTTATTCACAACAATGGGTCCAAATCTGCTCTTTATTGAGATTTTTGTTAATACATCAAAAATTCCATCAATTTATGTAGAGATTTGTGGGATAACAGAAATAATCAAGTTCAAAATCACAATTTTTGAGTTTCTTCGTTTATCTCAAAATCCTTAGGTATGTTTTCTCGAAAAAACAGTCCCAAAGTAAACTTATAAATACTAGAATTATCTTTAAAAATCTCTCTCATATCTTTTTCCTAGCAATCATCCATCCTAATATCTAGCCATTCGACATTTATGTCTTTTTCGATGTCGTTTTTCTTCTACTTGTTGCTAGAAGTCCATAAATTTTTGAACTGAAGATAAAACTTGATCAAGATATGTATTTGTGCAGTAGCGGTTTGAAACGACCTTATCAATATCAAATTTCTCGTTTAATTGAAAAAAAACTCCGATCGAGTGCTAGATATTGTTGCAAAAGGCTTATGGGGACAATTCTCTATCTCATGCGCGTGTTTTTGAGTGATGTAAACGCTTTAGTGAAGGCTGAGAGAGAACTGAAGTTGACCAGCGCACGGGTAGCCCTGTGACTGTTTCAACACCGAAACTAATTGAAGACAAGATTGAGTATATATGGCTAAAAAAAAAAAATAGAAAAAATGGACCTAAATTTAAAAATATAACGATAGAGAAATATTTATTCAAATCGCTTAACAATTTTCGATACACTGACAAACCTATACCATACATTCTGGCCTCAGTAGATGTACTAAAATAAGAGTATACAGAACAATAATAAGGTCAACAGTAACCTATATAGAAGTAACGATGAATTTAAGAAAAGCTAATTGAGAAAAACTTGAAACCTTCGAAAGAAAAACATAGCTAGAAGAGAGAGTAGATTCCTTATGAACCCTGAAATTAGAATCTTTTATAACCAGATTTATGAAATTACAGTAAATACGTTGTCTAGGTCATATAAAATGATTGAAAAATAATAATTCCTCAAGAAATCGGCTCAAAGAAAGACCAAAAAGCTAATGGGAAAGTCAAGTAACAAATGAACTGAACAAAATGGAGTCCGTAGATGGTGAAGTAATACCCAGGACAGGAATAAATGGAAAAAGTAGCACAAGAACCTTAAACATAATAGAAACTTCAGTTCAGCGAATTGTCTCACCACATTCCCTTCGCTGATTTCTCGCCCATCTCAGTACATTCCAGATGTCACATATCTCCCTTATTTCATCAATTCTCTTGTGGTCAAATAATGTGTGCCTCGCTATTTATCTGAGCGTTCGCAATAGTACTTAGTTATGGTGTTCTCTGCTCTGGTTAGAGACCAGATGTATGTCATCACATCTCTCAGGTACCATGATATTAATGATGCCTTTATTGTTTGAGCTTTCACTTCATTCTTTAGATTTCTATTACTTGTTATGTTCGCTCCTTAACATTTGAATGACATCACTTGTTTACACTTTGATCGTATATTGCGAGTTAACATCACCTCGGTACTCTGGATACTGTAAAAGATTTGGTTTTCTTCAGGGATATCTGCATGTTAAAAGCTTTCGCTATCTGTTCAAACCCATACAGTAGCCTTTGTAAGTAATTTTCGTCTTATGAGATGAGCACTGCGTCATCAGCACTATTTTTATTTCTTTGTTTCCCATCGGGTATCCTCTTCCAGGTTGATTTACCTCGTTTATAATCTCATCCATTATGATGCTGAACAAGATCGGGTTGAGGCTGTCTCCTTGTCTGATACCGGCTGTCACAGGTATTCTAAAGCTCAGTTTATTTTCCATTTTGATATATCGGTGTTCAGGCCTTCGATTAATTTTATTATAAATGTTTCTTCTCTTCAGTAGATTAGTTACATCCCTCAATCGTACCCTATCAAATGCTCCGCAAATTTGAAGGAACATAACTCAGAAACGAAGGGTCGTATGATAAATTTTCTTGTCACAGCATTATTTTCATATAATATACTAACTTTATAATTTTTGCATCAAGTCGCGAAGTACCTTATATTCACTCACCAAACAAGATTGTACTATTGTAAATAATTTATTATAAAAACGTAGGCACTGTAGATAAAACCATATATATTATGTATAATTAACTGTAACCATCACAAGGTTTTACTTTTTGTAGTATTTGATATAGTAATTATGATACAAATAAAACTACGCATGGTTACGTTAAATAACAGTATTAACAAATATTTTGAAACATTCTCATAATCACAATTTTCTCCTCATTATGAAGGTGAACATGCTCATAAATTAAATGGTTATAAAAGAAAACAAAAAGTCTATTCACGGTAAAATTTTTATATTTTTAACTAGAAAGTTCAATAATCCTATATTTTAATTTCACGTTATCATTATCAGTTTTTAATTACTAACCAAAAAACACATGTTAGAAGTAGAACAATATACCCACTATAGTCGATGTTTGGCATTGTATCCATAAGAAAACATATTCAAATGTTATTTTGGAATTGAGTTTAATAAATCACAGGTTGACAAAAAAATTCTGTTGTTGTAACACAAGAATGAATAGTATATCGTGATAAAATGGACCTATACAAATAAAAAAATATGAAAAAAATAATTGTAACATAAAGTTTTTATTTATAGAACTAAATTCATTACTAAAATATTTAATATTTACTGAAAAAATAATTTCACGTTTTTTAAATCGTATATATTGACAATATTTATAGTTTATATCTGATAAACATGCCTCACATCTATCAAAATCACATCGCCCTGCTCATCACTGACAGCTCCCAAATTTTCAAAAAAAATGTCAGATAAGAACGGAGGAAATGAAGTTTCAATGAGATTCGAGTACCAAGGGATTTGTACGCGTCTAGAAGTTCATCAACTAACTGTTGGTAGTTTGGATCCATATTGTTGTCCAAAAATCCCCTCATTACACTGACAAATGTCTTCCATGCATGTCATCGTCCAGCAATTTTCTTATTTGTCAATTTAAATACGTCTCTTTAATTTTGCATCACTCAAATGGGGAAAGACTTCTCTAAGGTATTTGAATCCATCACCCTCTTCATCCATAGCCTTTCCAAAGTTTTTTATCAATCCAAGTTTAATGTGAAGGAGAGGCAGAAGGACATTTTTGAGATCTACAAGGGGTATAAGCTTGACATTTTGAGATCCCGGCTGAAACTCATTTTTTGCTTGCCATTTTTTTTAAATAGTGCTGATCTACTGCCCGATTGTCCCATAGACAAAGAAAACAACAAAGCAAGCGAATATTTTCATAAGTTCTTTCATCTTCACAGAATGAGCAACTGGTCTAGACGGTTTTAAATTTCAATTGTGTAATAACACTGCTTTTAAACTGTATTTAGACGAGTAAATAAATAGGCGCCACCCACTGGGATTATGTTCAATATCAAGTACCCTCATTAGACTATCAATAGGCTTTTTAATGGTTTACTCAGCGCACGCGCGTCCGCCATGTTTAAACGGCGGCAATATGAAAGTTTCGAGCACTTTTTCTGTATATGGCCAGGCAACAAGTTGTATCACCTTTGTCATCAATAATATTAAATGAAATATTAATTGATGGTGCATCATTAGTGCATCCAATGGTAGAAGCTCATAATTGTATTCAATTAAGACGATGGTTAAAATGTCTTGGACGTCCTCATGGTGGAAATAAGGCAGAATTAGCTGAGTGGTTAGAATCACAATTTTAATGACAAGTATAACTGCATTCTTCTGTAAATATTAAAAAAATTCTGACCACTAAAATGAATTATAAATTTTTTAGGGTAAAGAATGCAATTCGCAACCGTGTCCCAGTAGATCCAAGTCTAGACAAAGGAAAGTGGTTGAAGCTAGAATAAGACAAGCAACGAAATCGTCAAGCAGTAAATAATAGTACTTTGTTGAGATTCCCAATTAATGGCAAAAATTTCCATCAACAAGTTTGTCAAAATTATTTGATGATCTATCTATCACTATCTGATTTCATCTTGCATAGTAGAGAAAAAAAATTATAAATCTTGTGATAACGATGAAGAAAATGAGTCAAACATTTCAGATTACAGTACAGCAAAACCTATAAAAAGAGGGAAGCTATATGTTAACGGTAATAATTTATAGATATTTTTGATTCCATCACGTCTCAAAATATTTATTGTTTGAAAAGTCAAATAAAAGCATCGTATTACACAAAAACTAGCTACTCTGACCAGGTTATGATTAATTCTGAAAGTCGTAAAATTTTACGTAGGGACTTGTGAATGTGAAGGATCAAGTTTAGGACGTTGTGCACATGTTGCTGCTCTTCTGCATATTTTTTTGGTGCAATGTAAAGAAACTGCTATACAAAATGTACCATCTACAAGTGAGCTTTGTATATGGAATCAAGGATACAAGAAAAAAGAGGTCCATAAAGCTGACCATCAATATAATCAAGCCAACGATGATAATAATATCGATATAAATAACTCCAAGAAAAATAATATTGATGACACACGAAATGTAGAACAGGAATAACAAAAAACATTATACTTTGCACGCTAGTTGCAAATGTTACATGGGGCCAATTAACGCCCAAGTATTTAGGAATTTATGATTACTCCGAATTTACAATGAATTGAATTTACCTCGAAAAGCAATTTTACTTGTTAATTTTTTATTAATAAATATATGTTCATTTTAATTCCACTGTTTTTAACAGATACGCAATTTTCTTTACTTTTTTTATTTTAAATTGTATAGAAAACGTAGTTTGTACCGTATGTTTATTTGTAAAGTGCCCGAAAAACATGGCGGAATTTGAGGCAAGCGCAGAAAATATTTTTAACTATTTAAAAGGCTATATCCGTACACGCACACTACTATTTTCCATACTGTAAAATACAAAAAATGTAGCATTTCTTTTTCTAAAGGTCATAATTCCTTAAGACGTGAAGCAAGAAGTTCAGTCTGTTGCTTTGCTAACCTCAAATCAAGTGCTAAATCATTCAACTCACTTTGAGAATCAAATATGGTTCGACAAAACTGGTACTCGGAGTAAAAATAGGGTCGGTTCATTGTTCTTCGGAGCATCCTGATGTTACGATGTCTCCAGTATCTTCTAAAACAATATTTTGCGGATCTAAAGATGCAATCGGTACTGGTAAATCTTCGTTATGGGGAACAGATCGTATAGCAAATTTGGATACATGATCTTTCTTAGAATAACCTTCAGTCTTTGTTAGACAAAAATAGCAGTCGTCAAAATGGTTAGTAGGTTAGCGCTTTACCATTGGAATTGCAAAAGGCATGTTTTCTTTCTTCCCATTCATCCACTTCACCAATGACACGCTACAACTAACACAACACACGTGGGGTGCCCACTGCTTGTCTTGGTCTCCAATTAAAGTACCAAAATATTCGAAATAGACTTTTTTCACATTTTCTGAAAATGCCCTGGCTTGCGATTTCACCATAAATTCTCCACAAATATAGCAAAATTTGTCAGGAACATTTTTGCAACTGCGGCGGTTGACTCGACATTTTGCACTATGAACAGAGAAACACCATAAAATTTACCGATATCAACCACCCCTCTATAAAATTACCTACCTGCTAATGTAAACAGGGATGATTAAGCTATTGAAAAGTGGTACGTTTTAGAGCTTAATAAGTATCTTTTCTATTATTGGACGGTAATTTCCAATTTCAAAATAAAGGTCTCGCCTGTGTTACGAAAATCTTGTCGGCCAGTATATTCATCGATTGAATGAGGAAGTAAGTTAAGTAAGAAAGGTATTTGATATTCTTAAGTACGCAAAAAACTTCGATGACCGACATGTGGTATTTGAGCAAAACTTTATACCTACTACAATCGATATATGACATTTTATTGACATCATACGAATAAAACATTCATCGATTGATCGATGATATAAGTTATGTCAGAAAAGTATTTTTTTATGCGACAGGAAGTACTTCTGTCCCGTATATAGTATAAACACATAAGTAAAGGTAGATTTAATTTTAAAATATTTTATTATACAATAAAGTTTCATTTTTTACATGTCTAAAATACGATTATTAAATAATCATTGCATGAATTAACCATTCGCTAGAACAGCCGAATTTTTTGTCTTAAAATTATATTTCTTCCTGCTATACAACTACTGTTGATATATTTGTTCAAAAATTCTATGTTATTTCAACACCACCACACGTTCTAAACACTTTGTAGCTATTTCTCTCCTGTGTGCTACAAATTTATCAACATACCCTTCAGCGACCGTTGATGACTTTTGAGACGTTCAAATGAACTGCGAGTAATTTTACCTATAAAACTTTTATTCAACTGAGTTTAGTTGACTGAAAATATGCTCCTAAGTAACAATGAACTGAACAAATCAATAAATCAGATAAATCAAATACATGAAATATGATACGGACGCAGTTTTTGTAGTTAATGAAATCCGAGGTTTGCCATGTGCAACTTTAATATATTTATTTTCTAAGCTACATTTTATATTGACCAGAAAATCGAAGTCAAATATTTGATTTATTACTATCTGTATCACATAAATATCGAATAAAATCGTAAAAATATAGATTTTAGAATATTCTCTGTAAATATGCTTATTTATTTAATTAAGTTTCTGTTATTTTCTTGATACTTGATTTTATTTTTGATTTGAGATCATCGCTTTCAATTTCCTGTATGCAAATGCAAAGTCACAATGGGAGTGTCAAGTTAGACCATTGGGATTCGTTAAGGTCGGATATAAGGAAGATCAAATACCCACGAAAACTCTCGCAATAAAAGAAGTGCCCCTTCTTATAATAATAGATTGGGATGGAAGAAAAGTGTGAGTTTTTTCATAAAACTTAACCCATACAGAAAATTTAAAGGAGATTATTTAAAAAGTAAGTTTTCCTTAATCTCTTCGGCAATTCTATTCAAAGAATGGACAATACACAGCTCACAGTTGGGGTGAGAGATTTTGAAATTTTGTATAGCCTTTTTCGTTTTTCGTTTTTCGATAAAATGTTGTACATATCTGGCCACTGCCAGTACATTTTTCGTTTTTATCTCTTTAGAAGCAATGATGTACGATTTTGTCAGAATTTATCAATAAATGAGCAGTATACCGTCCTCTAGAATCGGTGTAAATCTGAAAATGTTATTCCAAATTTCAGTTTTACTTTTCTCAACGTTGTTACTTCGAAGTTTTGGTTTGCCTGGTATATTGAATTCGCAATACATTTGGAGGAAAAGTTATTTGAATATTTGATATCATTGCGTGAAAAAGGTCTCGATTAAAATAATGTCTTTCTAGTTTCGCTTTCTTAACTACGGTTAGAAACATTGCGATTATGTGAGATGTGATGATACATCTCCAAGTTTCATTCTAATTCATACCAATTCAGCAATATGATCAGAAATTTTAACGTGCTGGTGGTCTATTTGAAATTTTTTATCGCATGGTATCTGCAAGGAAAGAAACAATACATTTAGATATAATTTCCTAACAAAGCGAGTGTCCAAATGATTCGAAATCCATCTATATCTGCTATTGTTTGAGGTTAAAGGTATTGCAGCCAAAGCGTTTGGTAACTATAATTCAGAAAGAGAACAAAAATAATGTAAAATATGACAAACGAACCAAAGAAACTTCATTAATTGTATAAGAACTGAAGAATGATATCTAGACTAATGTCACTTAACAAGATGGTACTCTATGTCATATTTTACATAACTATAATCCCGTTTTGAAATGGATTAACAAGGTAATATACACTAGTCAGAGTCCAAAAAGTCAGGTGCTTAGGATATATGTGCATAATTAGTGCAAACATAATTGCCAATAGAGCATAAATAAAGGCAGAGAGAAGTAGAAGAAGAAGAGGCGCAGGTCGAGAAAAAAATGGATGGAAGAGGTAACATATGATTTGAGAAGAGTGGCAATAACTGAGTGAAAAATTATACCAATATCCAAAAAAGTTGAAAACAACATTTTGAAGATCATCTAGTGTTCTTATTGGTGCCGGATTTTACTGAATTTGCCATCCTAGATGGTCCCAGACATGCTTTATTGGGTTAAGGTCCGGGCTACGTGTACGCCAAGTACTGCCGAACCACTCTAGCAGTGTGTGGACGACCAGAGTTGTCACCGATATGAGGCATATGGGTGACAACTCTGTGTTATTGGGGTTTTAGGATATTGGTTATGTACCTGTCAGCATTTAGTCTTCAATGATAAACTGATACTAACTCCATGTGACCTTTGAAAGAAATTCCTCCCCAAACCATGATAGAGCCACCACCAAAGCTTTCAGTTTGACAAAAATTAACCAGATCGTGCCGTTCACAAAGTCGCCTATATACTGGTACACGCCTATCTGATCTATTTGCAGCCTTCGAGCGGTGGTATGCCTAATTCTTAACGCCGTTAATCTCAAATAACGATCATCTACTACCGAAGTTACCCTTCCGCTGCCTTATCCGGGTCTTCTGGTTAGCTGCCCTGTTTCTTGGTAGCGAATAACAACTCTGGATATGGTGCTTTGTTGAACTCCAATTACCCTAGCGACGTATCTTTGACTGCGGTCATCGTGTATGAGCGCGATGATTCCAGCGCCTACATCATTCGTCACATGTCTTGTTAAATGTTGAGGCATATCCATTATTAACAAAATAAATTTAAATTTTCACTATACAATAACACAATTTGCTTAGAAAGTTCTCGATCTCAATGCATTCTCCAAGACAGAAATGATTTACTCGAGCATTTTAGCTTCCAAAAAAATTTGTAAGAAATTGTGATATTTTTTGCCCATGATAAGAAGCCAAAAATGTTTATTAAAAATATCCTAAAATACCAGTGATGCGATAATTTTTTTGTTCTGTATAGAATTACTGATAAATATAATAGAATTTTTACTACAATAAAAAACTAGTTTTTTTACTAATAGAATGTACAAACAAAAAAATCAAGTGTACCAGTAATTTTCACAAAAATATATAATTATCTTTTTAATGTTAATCATCCCAAGAGCTGTGAATGTTAAAGTGTGTTGAAATTATTACAAAATTCAAAAATTCAATTAGTATTATTTTTATATTGTGTTAGCGAAATTTGAAGTAAAGCGCAATCAGCAAATACTTTTAACTTTAAATATACCTACTCGCAACCTTGTAATGAGAACAGATGTATAAGAAATACACTTCAAACATTTTTCTAAATAAATAATTTTCTTTATCTATCGTCTTTGATCTTACACAAGATGTTTCTACCCACTTGAATTACATGTCGTTGAAAAGTTATCACGATCTAGCTAATATGACACGTAGAAATGTGATTAGTGTTACTTTGTTGAAACAACAGTGCTGATTCTTTCTTTGCGTGCATATTCTTAGGAAGAACTGTATCCCCGTTTTGCCTGAAGTTTTATCATCATAACTCAAAGCAAAGCCTTGGCTTTCAAAACCTTTTAAGTCCGATTTTTATAATTCATAAGGTTTTGATACAAATAGATTTAAAATATCCTTATTTAACAACCTTCAAAGCTCCTAACGATTGAATTGGTTATAGTAACATCTGTCGGACAATCCCAAAACCATCTATGTCGGTGCATCTCATGGAATTACTCAAAAATCTGCAATTTGCATTCGGCCGTCATTATTCAAATAGTCCGGGGCGTTTGGATCAATTCTGCCATTGAAATTCACAGGGGGGGCCCGTAAGTGGTTCTACGGGGGTGCTCTGGGGTGTATTTAGGAAAAAACTTATACGGGTCAAAAAAATCCGTTGAAAATCGTATCTCGGGGGTTATAAATATCATTTGGTAACAGTTGAACTAATTCTTTTAAAGTAAATCGAGTGTGTGTCTATTTTAGAAGTGAGGTCAACTACTAGTACAGTGAACCAAGCAAATCACCTCGCAATTTTAAAGACCGTCATGGATTAGTTTGAAATTTTGACAGAAGTTTAAAAATGATGCAAATAACAAACCTGATTTGGTGTCAATGTATGCTTCTACCCCAGGGGTGAATGCCACCTTTACTCGGGGGTGGAAAGTTGAAATTTCAAAATAACACCAGGAATCGATAGAGAATTGAAATTTATCAAGAAAATGTAGAATGAAGTTTTTTTATTTAATTCAATAATTTCTGAGTTATTCCAACATTTTTTCACGAAAAACTCAAAAAGTACTTTAAAAAGGTATAAGCTTTGATTTTTATACGAATAATTTTTCCAGAAAATGCGTAATTTTCGAGTCCTTTAAATTCAGGTTTTATCAAATCGTCTAGCATGAAAGTTAAGCGAGTTATGACGAAAATAAGTTAAGTAACTCGAATTTGAAAAAGTTTTGTGACTGTTTTCTATTGAAATATATGGTTAGGATGCCACAATTAACTTTTATATGTAGTCTATTAGATTTTAAGTTGCTAGATTGGATTTGTTTGTTGGAAAAACGAAGATGGGAGGTTGTGATTTATGTTGTTTTAGGACAGAATATTGCTGAAGACTAGACTTTTGTGGCTTTGATTCAAATGATATGATTACAATGTACTTTGCTATATGATTTTTTATTTTAATAGTAAACTTTTTTCGTTCTCAAGATGTAGGGAGGGATGAGAAGAAATGAATTCATATTATCTCTAGTTCCACATTCAAATGAAACTAATAATAGATCATCTTCCTCCAGAATAGATAGTGCCCTATTATTGGAAATGAATAAATAAAGTACTGATAATGATGCACTAGAAAATTAAATCAATAGAAATGAAAGTGGTGCTACGTAATGCATTCCACAATTTAGCGAAGAATCCGTAATAGATAAATTTATTGTAAATCGGCTCGCTTGAATCCTTTATCATATCAACTTGAATATTCGATTTATAGAAATTTCAAAAACTTTTCGGCTCTAAAATACCACTAATCAATTCTTTTTGGATATAAAATTAGAGATCCTACTGTTAATGATTTTTGTGCCGTATAGTACAGACCTGCTGGAAAACTATACTACAAACTGAATTTTAATGGTGGCATTGGAAAAAAGATGAAAAAGTCAAGAGGTTGGTTCTATAGTTCCTCTTTATCAAAATCCCCTGACGATTAAAAAAAGTTAATACGATCGTTCACAGCAACTGAAGGAAGTAATATCTGCGAACTATCATCTTTTTTATGACACCCTACCATATATGCCATATATCAAATTTTGAATCGAAGGTGGGCCAGATTGACAATAAAAAACATGAACTAAATTATTATGACATTTTATTTATTAAATGGTATTAGAAATCAGTTGATGGTAGATAATTATGTTGAGCTCTAGGATCCAGATACCTGCTTTCTCTTGTTTTTGACAAGCTCATTGATGTCAGGTATCAGATTCGTTGTAGGTTCATTGGAGATGTTCATTAGTAGCGATGTTCATGATGTCTGTTTTTATTTTTCTTCATGTTTGTTCTTATTTATGTTCTTGGCGGAAAACATCTGCTCACGTAAAAATGATTCAAATTCTTGAATCGTTATTTATAAAATGTAAAGAGCTTTAATCTCATAATATTTTTCTTCCAAAATACTGTCCGATTGAAGATCTGTCTACTCCATTTGCAAATGAACTGTGAAGCTTCAAAATAGAAAGTATTGTTGAAAATTGTGAATTGCATTTCATTCATTTTGTAAGTCATGATTTTCCCACAGCCTCAACTTTGTTTTAAAGGCTTGAATATATAAATACATTTGTGTGACAGTCATATTTTTACTCTCCACCAGTCATTGTTATAATTAATTGGTTTGCCTTTTTCTAACATGGAAGCTTGAATAGGGTCACGTGAAAAAGGCAACATCAGAAAACTTTTCGTCCAAATTTTGTGAAAATTGCCTGAACTGTCGGTGATTTAGTCCTCGCTCCTTATAAAATTTACAATTTTAATTATAGGTTGGATGACATGGTCCATTTTTAAATGTTTGGATACCAATGACTCTTGATGAATTATACAGTGAAATCTCACAAAATTCCCTAATATTTTCTGTTTTAAATTAGTTACAACTCCCGAATGCTTGCCAGCCTTGACAGGAGCGCCAATGCTCAATTGCAGAATAGATATCATTTTTTGCTGTTGTAGTACCTGTCAAAAGAATGCACTTTGATAGATCTTCAATTATTTCAAAGTTACTGTTAATGCCAACATCCAGTGAGAAGTTTGTAAATTCCTTAATTTTCTCCTTCAGTTGAAGAACCAAATTTTGAGATAAATCATTTATTCTTGACGCATAGTGTTTCTTGAGAGTGAAATATTTTGAATTATTGACTATTGAGATAGAAATGCAACATCGGACACTTTCAACATACAGTCTTTAATAAAATCACCATCAGTAAAAGGTTTTGATCTTTTACCGATTTCTACTGCAATAATAAAACTTGATTTCAGGTCAACTTCGCTCTCTGTATCAGCTTTAGTAAACATCGATTGTTGACCTTGAAGCTTTGAAAATGACACTGTGTCGATTTTTATTTTTTTCAGTTTTCAAATCGAATTTTGACTTATGATTCGTGTCATAGTGTCTCTTCAAATTAAACTCTTTACAAACAGCAACTGTTCGATTACAAATCAAACACAGTGATTTACCTTTCCATTCTATGAAAAAATATGCAATTTCTCATTCAGACTGAAAAATTCTGCCTCAGTATCATCTCGTAACAATTATGGAACTCTACACAACAATTATGGATATCGGACACGCACGACACAAACAAATTCACAATACCTTCACAATCACCACTTTGCATAAACAATTAAAATCCTTCTCGCTTCGATTACTCGACTCAACCGACTCACGTCGCGCCGACGCACTCATTTTATATGGTTAAGGAAGCGCGTGGACGATTCTATCGAAAAAAGTAATAATAATATTTCCGCTTGCTGCTAAGAGATGGTGATGCTGTCTTTCCTCTCTCGCTTGTCCAACCACTCGCTGCCCTTGAAATTACTTATAAACATCCGTGGACTTGGGAGTACGAGTATTTAAAACATTCATAAAGGAATCGAATGAAGTCTAAAGCTCTAAAAAAATATGATTCTTCTTTCTGTGACACATTGCGATTGCGGGCCTTATTGATACGGCCCAGGGGCCAGAAGCGGCCCGCGGGTCGTATCTTTGACATGACTGCTCTAGTCTTTTTTTGGTTTTTTGGCTTAGAACCTTGTACGTCTGGCTATAAAGTTTATAATTATATTTTTCATCAGAAATCATTGTAAACAAGTCATAACCAACTGTAATTATTGGTTAATTAAAGATCAGTTCACATAATTGGTGTATGGCACTTTATACAGGTTTTTCATGCCTCCTGTAAAATTATTCTAAACTGACTTAGGAGGTTTTGAAAGTAAGTCGACGATAGGTTGATTTTCTATCGGTGCCTTGTCAGTCAGAAGGCTGTCATCAATTGAACGGAAGGATGCCTCACTTAGCATGAAATATAAACGCAATCTGTTAGCGTCAAGTATGGTTAGAAAATATTACGCATTACATTAAGAATTTTATACAGGGAGGGTATTCCAGGACTTGATAATACATATAGACCTTTAAAATTGCCAAATTTATATTTAAATATATTTTGAATAGTAATGGATGATTGTGTATGTCCATTTAGTATGTTTGACGTAATGAATTACACTACTATCTGAAAGCCACGGGCGGCTCATGCTCAATTAACAATACGTTACTATTACAGGGCCAACATGTTCAATCTAAAGATAGCAAAAATAAATGTTTCAATGTATTTTTGAACAAAATAATACTCTTTGTTTAACTCGATAAAATTTATGGTTAAGGAGATATGTAGAGTTTTACATCGTTGTAAATGTTAAGGAAACCGTTCGCCATAAAGAAACATTCTGAAGAAAATCATAATAAATTGTGATTATTGATTGAAACTACTCAACACAATAAAAAAATTCTAATTGAACTACATACTTTCGAACATCGTGTTACTTACATGAGGAAAAAATTAGAATGTACCGGACATATTGTCACTATTCTATTAAAGTAACGTAGAACTGTAAATTCTGAATGATACACCAGCATTTGTTCACTAGAACTATCAGAAAAAATTAGGGAAACCAAGTGCAGTAGACGAATCATTCTCTACCACGACAATGCGAGCTCTCACACATCAGTTCAAGCAGAAACGTTTTTGAACACTCAAAACGAATTGATGGGTCATCCTCCGTACATCCTTGTTTGACATATATTTCATATATTTCTTCTCATTCCCGCAGATCAAAAATAAATTGCGAGATCAACGTTTTCCTACACCTGAAAAAGCGGTTGATGCGTTCAAATCACAAGGTACCTCAACCAGAATGGAAAAATTTGATTCAACAGACACATGCAAAAGTGTATTGATGTTAATGGAAAATATTTTGAAAAACAATAAAGCTATATCCAATTATAGATATTTTTTATTTTTCAATCTCAAAACTTACGAGTAAGCTGGAATTTCTGGAACCGTTGACTGACACGCGTTTCGATATCCAGTTACCAACCAACTGTTTATTTTACCTTCAGTCTCTGAAGACGATAACTTGGTTATCGAAATGCGAGTCAGACAGTGTAATTGTGAGTGTTGGTGTAGTGGTGGGAAAACAGTGTTTTCAGTATCAACACTTAAGAAGCACCCTCTTAGTTTGAATATGATCCATCCTTCAACTCCAATGAATTTCAGAGGACCCTGATACGAATATTTTATTGCTGAGGGCTGGGCTCAATTACAATTTAGAAGTTGTTTCATATTTTCATTTTGATCTTAACTATAAAAACATATTTTTCAGTTTTCTTTCAACTAAAATTTATTTTTTTAGGGTGAATATAGATGATTAAGGGATTTTCAAGTACAAGAAAGATAATAGCAATAGCAAATTTTTGAAGTTTGATTAAAAAAAAAATGAATAGTTATTTATGTATCAAGGTTAATAAGGGAATAATTATGTTCGTAGAGTGACAGTCTTACTAGGGGTCTTTGGTTCAAGAATTAGTCAGTAACCGGAGGGTATATAACATGCATAACGTGCATACAAACATTTATCTGATAGCAGCTCGTTTTAAATTATAATTTTTTTTTATTGAATTTAATTTGATTTAGAAATTTTCTATTTTTATCTGCGACATTACCTTGACATTATTATCGCTAGGGAGATAAATAATAGTGTTAAAAGTGTCACATTCAAAAATCAACAACAGAATAAGATTTCGAAATTATGTTATCCAGATTATTCATACGACAAAGAATATGACAAATTTTTGAAAAAGATTTCAGAAAGTGCCGTGGAAAACACTAACGATGTACAGCCTGAGTATATCAATATATAATTAATCCGACATGCAACAAAATTCAGGATATGACTGCTACTATGAAATTAGGAGACTTATGAATAACAAAATTTCCTACGCTCACCCATATCCGAAAGAGATATCACCCTTAAAAGGTGGTGACTAACATTGGGTTTTCATTAAGCTAGAAACTTGAATTTGTGTAATTTTCATGCACTAAAGGACTAACCACGGGTAGTTCTGTTACATTATACTGGGGTGGAATTAGAAGCCTTTACTAAATTTCATATCAAAACATTTTTGAAGATATGATAAATATATCTTAAATTATCTTAAAATTCTTATTATCTTTTAAATTATTTTTTCATTTTTAAAATTTCTCCCCAGCACAAGTAAATGCAGAGCAAGAAAATAAACACCAAAATTTGAAATTTTTTTTGAAGAATTGAATGGAAAATGGTAAATATGTAAAATTTAATACGAATTGATGTACACACGAAAACAAGCACTAAAACAACCCTAAATATCAACCATTCATCTGTTTGGCCTATTCCAACATGATAAACTCAGATCCAAGCGATATACGATTAATCAAAAATATTTATTACAATCAATCGGCAGTAGTGAGTGTTGCGAACATGGAGACATACGAAATATAAATTCAAAAAGGAGTTCACCAAAGCTGCGTTCTTTTCCCACAACTATTTGATCTATATTCTCAGTTTGTATTTCAGAAAGTGCTGGAGGACTGACATGAGGGGGTAAACATCGGGGGAGCATTAATCAACAACTTAAGATTCGCAGATGATACTGCTGAGAGCGAAGAAGATCTTCAAATCCTATTAGAGAGAATCAACCAAGAATGTGAAAATGTAGGACTCACTAAAAATATTGGAAAAAACTAAATTCATGGTTATAAGTAAAAACCAAAATATTAATATTAACCCTATTCTATAATATTCTATAATATTTTATAATATTCTATAATATAAGTATCTTGGTTCAGTCATGAACGCTCAAATGGATTCAGACTAAGAAATCAAGATTAGAATTGAAATGGCTCGAGAGGCTCAATGTTTGCAAACAGAAATGTAAACCTCCACGTCAGAATAGAATTCATGGAATGTTATTTGAGATGTGGCTCTATAAATGCATCCTGAAGATAGCCTGGACTGACAGAATCATCAACGACGAAGTACTAAGACGCATTGGTCGCAAATATTAAGATAAGAAAAACATCTTACATAGGACACATCTTATACAACAACGAACACCTACTTCTACAGAACATGATTCAGAGTAGAGGGAAAGAAAGGCATGTGCAGGAAGAAGAAATCCTAGCTCCGTAACATAAGAGAATTGGCAAATCTCAGCGTCGGAGAATTGTTGTATGTTGCGAGGGACAGAGACGCATTTAAAAACGTTATGGTAAGGCGTGATAAGAAGAAGAAGTGTGTGTGAAGTGTTTGACGCGTCTTGAGAGAGCAGTAGTTATATCCTTTCTTTATTCAACGGATTCAAGCTCTTTTTTTTCCTCGACGAGTTATATATTGTGATTTTTAGCACACGAAATGCGACAAAATTTTTAGTGTATTGTTTACGAACGAGGCACATTTTTCTATCTTCCTATCATAAATTTTCCGAGGATCATCTACGAGCAGACGACAATCGCCATGATATTATAGAGCAGCCAATAAATGGAATTTCTCACAACTTTCTTGAGAATGATTTCCCTGAACGACTTAAAGACATCGTACTTAATATCACAACCTGTGGTTTACGCAAGATGGTCCTCCACTACACTTCAGTAGGATTGATAGGTAAAATTTAGATGCAATCTATCCTAACCGTTGGATTCGTCGAGGAGGGCCTCAACATTGACCTCCTCGATTTCCACACTTAAATCCTTATTATTCTTTTGTTTATTTAAATTTAAATACAGCGGGCGGGTACAGCTGTGGCTGCATTATTCCCTATCGACGGCCCTTTGGCCGGGATTTGCCTCTCAAAACTGACAGCGGACTCAGTCCCGGAGAAAGTTTCCTCCCAGGTTAAAGGATTCCTTACCCTTTTGATCGCCTTGTTAGTAGTTAAAATGGAAATGAAATAGTTATTTTCCTAACAAGTGCGGAAAGTGATACTTTCCCGCACGCGACTGCGGGCAAGCGGTCAAGTGCGGGAAAGACACTTTACGCATGTGTTAGGAACATTATTTTTTCTACGACCGTATATACAAAAAAGTATACCAACCCATTTTTCAAAAATTATTTTAATCCAACAAACATAACAATATAAAAAACTGTAACTAAAAACTACTAATTATTATAAATATTAATATTGAAAACACAATTTGTTGCATTCTGTAGACTAGTAAGAATTGCCGATCCAGTGGAGTTATTTGGTTTCAACTGGAGGGTAGATGACGTCGATGAGGATGGATGGCATCGGTTGCAGGTCGCATAAAGATGACGATGACGGTGACGGCAACGGTTTTAAGTCAGTTAGCAGGTAACAGCTCGGAATTGGTTTCATTTGCAGCCTTCAAAATGGCTTCGGGAAGTTCTTCCTCGGTTGATGATGAATTAATATTATTGTATCGGATTCGGTTTAATGTGGTTTAATTTAGAAGAAGATTGCACTTATTCGGTCACTTCCAAGACGTTTTGAACAACTTTGACGTTTTAGTAACAATTACATGGTTATATAAAAAATATCTGTATCATTTTATATTTTCAAAAAATTAAAAATGCTACAAAAAGCTAGAAAAGGTTTAAATTTTGTTTGATGGACTATTTTGTAAATATTTATTTACCTGTAGTAACAATAGTTATAATCTCAAAAGTGAGAAACTATTTAATATGGTCAAAATGTGCATCATTTTACTTTCCCGCACTAGTGCGGGAAAGTGACACTTTCAAAACTAAAATTCGAGCGGGAAAGTGGGTTAAAACGCACGGTCGTAGAAAAAAATATTATTCATCTAAAGATGAATAGTCTTCATGGGTACTCACTAGCACTAACACTCACTTGACTCAGAAAGGGTGTAAAGTCATCATAAATAAGCCCTAAAAATGGACCCTTTGAGAAGCCTGAACTATAGAGCACTCAAATACCATTAATAAAACAGGGACCGACTATATAGCAGTCCTTCTATGTATATAATAAGAATAATAATAATAAATAATAACTTTTTTATTTGTTTTATAATGTCTATTAGCAATACAAAAGAGGGCCTTTGCTTTGCTGGAAGTTTCCAATATTCAATAACTCTCGAATTTTTCGCTCTACTTGAAAGCAATAAATAATGTCGGTATTGATAATTTTCTGACTTAAGTAGGCTCACTGTAATTTTTATTTCCACCAGCTCAGACAGGAAACTATCAGTGTTTAAAGTTTTTATGAATTTCAAGCTAGTACCAATCATGATAACTTGGATTAATCCAGGACTTCACGACCTATGATGATGCGTTTATCAAATTTGGATTTCGTTCGCTTATTTTGCACTATTTAATAATTATTAATATTATAATCTCCGAGAAAATATGATCGAGTGAATTTAAACTTATTCCTTTAAATCCTTAAATCCCTTTTACTTTAAATCCCCTATTGCACACGTTTTATACTTTAAAAGCTTAGATTTCACTGATTTAATTTTTATTGGGTTTAACGACAAAAATTTGTTCTCGCTATCAACTGAAAATTATTCAAAACAAACAAATATATTACATATGTCGTCTTAGTCTGTATAGTTATTTCCATTTACGCTTATCAAGTACCAATAATTTTAAGTTAACTAGAATAACCACGCTCAACTGTCCAAATTTTTAAAATTCAATGACTGGCTGAATTAACTTAGCAACTCCACTCATTAGCTCAATAATTATATCGTCTATTCATCCATTAGTAAATATTATCTATTAGTTATTAAATTAATATATTTTACAATTATCGTTCAATAAGTAAGTGACAATTGAGTCATCTTCAAATCAACAAATAAACATTGGTTCTCCTCGTATATACAGTCGTCTACCGATTGATTTATACCAGATCAGTTCCGAACATGATTCATTACACGACAAAAATATAAAAGTTTCATCCTTGAAAAGTTTGCGGGCAACAGGGTCACATGTTACGCTTGTAACTACTTCATATTTTCGATTTACAGGGATGCCTAATTACCATGTCATTTCTATTTTAAAGTATCTCATTCTTTAATTAGAATCGTCACATTAACAAATATGCTGAAAGAAAAACAATACAATGTATCTGTGCAGCTTTTCAGTTTTATTTTTTTATGAAAAAGCAATATACCTAATCTCACCATTAACCGACATGTTGCAATCAATCTAATCAACGAAACACTTCATTTTCCTAGGTAGTTCTAATAGTTCACCTATTAACGTTTATACGCACTTCACTATTGTAGCTACTGAGTTTTACATTTATATTTTTGTTACAAATTCAAAAGACTGCTAATTTTCGGAGATGGGCATAATTATTTTCACTAGTACAAATAGTAAGTTAGTCAGCTTCTTTCTAAAGAAAAATAGTGAACCAAAACAATGATCAGTAAGTGATCAGCATGTGAACATCCCGGTCGAAACGCGGTGCGGCATCGTTATTTGTTCAAATTAGTGGCCCTATAATATACAACAAATAAAAAGTCACGTGGAAGGGACGAGCACCGCATTGCTGAAGAAGCCGTTATATCAGGTATTGTACAGGGACTGCATCTATAATCGTATTATACTGATATTGTTTATATTTGTCTGTTGCGTAATTTTCTTAAACATGTCTGACCCCGAGACAGATCATGAAGTTGTTGACATTAGCTCTACTCCGCCAAAGAAAAAAATTGAAAAGCTTCAATTTAACGATAATCAAAAACAAATGATTGCGAATATTTATGAAAATGAAATGCAAAAAAAATGATAACGAGAGTATCGTCTTCAGGTGTTCAAGGTTGAACCAAAATGTGGAATACAGACATTGCCATTGATGTGCAAGTTGAACTCCTCATTATAAATGGTGTCGACAGTGTAGTCTGATGGGGAATAAGAAACTGTGTTTATTGTCCAAACTTCACGTTTACATTATTTATTTTTGTAATAATAATTGTGTTCTATTTCCTATGGGGTTGATTGTAACCAATTAATATAGAAAGCAAATATCATTGCTGCAACAATGGACTTTTTCATACACTGGTTTTTCTGATTTCGATATCCTGAAATTTTCCTGTTATCAGGTCGTATCCTAGGGTCTTCTTGGATGCAATAGAGTCTATTTCTTCTCGGTCTTCAATATTCTTCTTCATCAATACCAGCGTCATAATCGGTATCATTATTATTATCTATGTCAAGAGTTTGTAAAATATTATCCGAGTACAGAGACAGCATATTTGTTTTGATATTTATACCGGTAGCTTGTATTACTTCATTTTTGCCTTTCGTAGGTCGTTATATTAGTTTTTATAATCACTGCCGCTCTTAAAAAAAATGTATCCCTAGAATAAACAGCACGTAATAATATTTGTAACATATTTGTTATTTCAATTAAATTCATTTCCTGCAGCTTAATGTATTTTATAATGAGATACTTAAGGATATGTTTGAAGTTGCTTTATTTCCCTAGCTAGCTGGATGAGCTTCTCCGCTCGTTACGCAGTTTGGTTCCTTACCTAACCTAACCTAACATCTTTTGCACTGTGATATCAATGGAGCTGTAAGCTTCAAAAGAGGTGAATTTTCCATTGAAGATGATGACCGATCGGGAAGGCCAGTTTCTGTGTCAGTCCCCGAAAATATCGATGCATGACATGATTCTATCAGATTGTCGAATTGGGCTAAAACGGATATCTGAAGCACTCAATACTTCATATGAATGCGTTTATCATATAGTTCCAGTCAATTTGGACATGGGAAAAATTGCTACAAAATGGACCCAAAATGTTTGAATGTTGACCAAAAGCGTGCAAGGGTAGAAGCATCGCGTTCGATCTGTTCATGATTCGAAAACGATGTAGACTTATTAAACCGAATTGTTACTATGGATAAGACTTGGGTACATTTCGACGATCCAAAAACACAGCAACAATCGATGGAATGAAAAAATTTAAAGAGAGAAGACGCGGAAAGCTATCCAAAGGTGTTTTGTTTTGGCAGGACAACGCACACAAATCCCATGTGCCATGTAAAAAATTCGTGATTTAGGGTTTGAATTACTAGAAAACCCCCATTATTCACCAGATTTGGCTCCGTCCGACTATCATCTCTTTCCTCAGCTAAAAAAAAGTTTAAAAGGTCGTGAATTTTCTTCGAACGAGGAGGTAATAAAAGCTGTTGAGCTCTGCAGAGCAAGAAGAATCCAATTAAGAGGAGAATATGTTGAGTAATAAAATATTATGTCATTGAAATTTTGTTTGGTTCTATAGTAGGCTAAGAATTTTTCAATATATCTTCGTATATCATTGCTTTTATATAAATTTTTTCATTTTTCTTCACTAAAGGAAAGTTTTAAGATTAATTATGAAGAGTTTTGTTTCTTTCTTTATAAATGTGTTTTGTTTTCTATTTTGTACTCTCATTTTCGACAACTTTTAGTATATCGATTACTTGACAATTTGATGTAATTTCCTCACTAACATCTCAACACTTCAAGCGTAACAGCGGACTCAAGAGACAGCTGGTTGACTTAGCTGTAGGGCCTCGGTGATGGTTCGTAAGGAATGCTGTATTTAAATTCTCTTGGTTTGTAGACAGCGGACCGCTCATTTTTCGTATTATTCTACTGAAAAGATGCAGAGGCAGCTTCAGAATTAACAGATCGACAGATATCCAAGAAGTAGAAGAAGAAGAAGAACCCCTTAGTCTCCCAGAGTGTTTAATATATATTAGTCCGAATTATGGTCTCAATGCTAGATTTCATCGTGAGCAAATACTTTACACCCCTAAAAATTTGAGAAATATAATTCGACAACAATTTTTATTTAAAAAACAATACAAAATAAACTATCATTTTCATAAAATATCTTTTTGGAAGTGATACAGTATCTATTTAGTTCTTTCTTGTGGCTTGAATCAGAACTTGGCAAACAATAATAAACCTTAGTTTTTGACAAATTCTTTTCCTTCTTATACAGGGTGCGGCAGCATAACTTCCTTTTTTCAAAAGTTAATAAAACTTATTGTATGAATCAAAAAATTTTTATTCGTTTTTTATAATACAGGCACATACATAAAGTTTTGTTTTACTGAGTTTTGAAGATCAAATCAGTTAGGTGACGTCCCCCATTCTCCATACACTGAGTAAACCGATTTCTGGCGTTTGTCATGACTCTTGCCAGCATAGCAGGCGTTATGTTGGCAATTTCTTCCTGGATGTTCGTCTTCAAATCTTGTAGGGTCCTTGGACGGTTCACATACACACGGGATTTCAAAAAACCCCATAGGAAATAATCACAAGGGGTCAAATCGGGAGAGCGGGCTGGCCACTCCAAATCGCCCCTAATTGAGATAAGGCGCTCTGGGAAGTGTTCCCTCAAAACAGCCATCGATGTTCTTGAAGTGTGTGCCGTTGCTCCGTCTTGTTGGAACCAAGTGTCCCCTAAGTCCAACTCATCTAGCCGTGGGAAAAAAAATTCCTGTAACATGTTTACATACCGGTGCGAATTCACTGTCACTGTGACTTCATTTTCCTCAAAGAACCAGGGACCAATAATTCCACGTGAGTAAATTGCACACCACACTGTGACTTTAGGTGAATGCAAAGGCCGTTGATGCAATTGTCGAGGATTGGTATCAGCCCAGTAGCGCATGTTTTGTTTGTTTACGGATCCACACAAATGAAAATGGGCTTCATCACTAAAAAAAACAATAGCGTCCTCAGGAACGACTTCCAGAAAAACCTCACACGCGTTCCTCCGAGAATTGAAGTCACGTTCAGAAAGTTCCTGCACAATTGCCATCTTGTATGGATGAAAATGAAGATCATCATGAAGTATTCTCCTCACAGAACGATCGGAAAGTCCAAGGGCAGACGCATGTTTGCGCGCAGAACGCCGTGGTGATCGCAACACTGAAGTTCTAACTAACTCAATGTTCTCCGGTGATCTAATGGGCCGAGGGACTCCAGTTCTTCGTCTTGTCACACTTGCAGTTTGTCTGAACGTAGTGACCCACGTAACAATTGATTTCCGGTCCGGGACAGGGGCCAAGGGGGCTAAATTAAAGCGATTCCGAAAGGCGCGCTGGGTTGCGATCACAGAACATCCGCTCGAAAAGTAAACGTCAACGGCAAACGCACGCTCCTCACTGTTCCAACGCATGATGGCGACTGAACTGTGCCGGGACAAAACTTTATAGTCCCCCCTCTCGAACGAGACCACTAGCACTCCGTTACGACATCTACCGACTAAATGGCGAACTTTTTAAAAAAGGAAGTTATGCTGCCGCACCCTGTATGTATAGCAACCTCTGAAAAATTTGTTTTTAGACCTCTTGAGGTACTGTACATTGTTAATATTTTCCGTTTTCGCTCTGAACAATATTTCTCACGAAATTCAGTTATAGACATGTTAGAATTTTGGATTTTTGTATACATATTGTAAGCATTGACCATTGAAGTTCCAAATATCACTTCAACAGGCACTTCATCGTTTTTGTCATGAAAGAATTATAAGTTGCCACCTGATCAGAAATGTCTATTTTTTTGTTTTCTCCAAAGAAACGAAAATTTTCTTTTCTTTTGATTTCTCCGCGGTTCAATTTCCTCAAGGCTACATCTTTCAAGTTTTCTCCACTATTTGATCTTAGAGTTCCTAAAAGACGTGATGTGAGCACTTAACAATAAAGGAATATAAAAGAAAAAACCCATAAACTAGATTACTATAAAATAATCTTCGAAAAGATCATATCTAAAAAATTAGAACCGGAGAAGGCCGAATCAATACCATGTATATATAGCGAGGGTCCTATAGCATTCCGTACGCGACACTTTTCTGATTATCCACTCGTTTTCCCGGATAGCTTCGTCTTTCGTGGCATGTTCAATCCCTTCTTTCCAGGTCTTTGAGGGTCTTCCTCGTCTTTTTCTACTCTGCGTCTACTTCTACTCACGATACACCAAAGCTTTCTTCGGCCACCTGTTCAGATCTATCTTCATCACGTGTCCGTACCAGAGCAGTTGCTTGGTTTGTATTCTCTCTGTAGTCGTGTATAATCGACCTATTCTTCATCGTATACCTTCTATGAACGTTCAGATTTCTCTAGGTTTTTTCCTATGTTGCACTATATTCTTACATATTATTTTGTTATTCCATATTTCGGAATTATGCTTCCTAGGTATTTAAACTGTTTATATTCTTTATTTATTTGCAGTTCGGAGTCTCTTCATGTGCTTTCTACCAGCAGATATTCTGTTTTCAACATATCCATATTCAAGCCTCATTTTGCAAATTCATGGTCCATTTTTTTCATAAATAATCTGCATCGTCCTCGTCGCAAGCAATAACAACTTGGTCGTCTACGAGCTTATTCTCCATTTCAATTCCCATTATCGAAATTTTAGTTCTCCATCTACTGAATGTAAATTGTAGGAAACATAATTCAAAGAAAACTCAAAGAAAAAGAAGACAAAAGTATGGAGGTTCTTGGAGGAAATTGAAATATTATAGGAACTAAGTAAATCTAACGAGTGACTAAAAATATGTCTATCGGGTGTTTCAAAACGTTCACATGCGAGTTATATCACTGCATTAAGCGAAAAAATTGATTAAAAATCACCAAACACTCACATGTCTATAACGCAAAGCTCAAAAATGCGGCAGCAGCTAAATACTTTTATGGCTCTCTCGACCGCTCGATAGGGAGGAGCTTAAACGTTCCACAAGCTTTGATTGGTTAAACCTTATTGATAATTTGCGATTAATCTATGCGTTATAGACATGTGATTGTTTGGTGATTTTTTTCGCTTAATGCAGTGATATAACTCGCATGCGAACGTTTTGAAACACTCTGTATATCGTGGAACATGAATTGTAAATAACCGAATCAAAATAGGAATGAAATAAAATATAAAGACGAGAAAATGTATGGGTTATCTCGCAACTAAACTGACAGAGGAAGCAATAAAAAACATTAAAAGTCGATTTACATATTAGTTGATAACTATCCAGAGATGGATCAAATTCTTTTTTAAAGCCACTTACCAAAACTAAAAGTAATATTAGTATCATTGAAAATGTTTTTGAAAACTTTTTGAAAGAGTTGTGGCTTCTCATAGGCTTCTATTCCAAATGATTGTTCATATTGATAATCAGCGGAACTTGAATCAATTATATTTTGCTACGAATGAACGTCAGTAAACACATCGGTATCATAAATTTTCTGAAACATATTACTTGATAAGTATAAACTATAATATATAAATTTCTACTTCTTTAAATGGGGAATGAATTTGTTAAAAAAGGTAATTTGATATGTCAATTTTATATCAAATATTCATCATTTTTTTCAATTTTGAAAATGTTGTACGCTGAATTGAAAGCTTATTTTTATTCGAAATATTTCGACATATACTACTTTAAACCCATTGAAATATTCTAAAAATTTTTACGTTTTGATATAACATTGAAATTGTTAAAAAGAATTGGCGGGTACCAAGGACGTATCCGGGGGGCAAGGCCCCCTTCTGAATGGATAATAATATGCAAATGGAACACATTATCAAATATGAATATGATAAAGTGGAATGTTTATTTATTATTGGCTATTATTTTTTATAGCCTCACGAACGAGTTTATTCTGTGAATATTGAGGATATAGAAAACTTACAGCGAAGCGAATTCTAATTATCATATTGACAGAAATCATATTGTTACGAACGCGTCGCCGCCCTGGAGTCTACCCTGCCTGATTTAGTAGAATTCTAAAATATGCGGACTCACCGCCTTTGATGTTTGTTTTTTATATAACTTTTTATTGTAGCAGGCGGTTTGTTTACATTGTTTCTTTTGCATAATTTCTAAGTATTATTTTTGGATATATATAAGGAGTTTATGTAGCGCAGTTGATAATAAATAGTAGTGAACAGACCGACATTGAAAGTAATTTCATCCACGAACAAATACATTTCCAATATTCAACTACATTATTCAGATTAATTGTTATCTTACGAGGCTGGAAACTTAGACCTGACATCTGTAGATACAAACTTTTAATGGTTTTTGAATTTGTTCCTTCTAGGCCACATAATACTATATGTCTCGCTGTAAGAGCCGATTCACCTTATTTTGGTGGTCTGATTATTTCAATTTTTCGTTCTTTTTAGACATTTTCTCAAACTTTTTGTTCTAACCACACAAACACGTTTAGGATATAGCGGAAATATGAAAAATGAAGAAACTCCTACCAAAATCATGAGAAGCACATAAAAAACTAAACAGAAACCAACACCCTTACAGATTGTATTGTTTTGGCAGATTTTACATCAATATCTTAATCTGCTAATTTTTGACTTAGTATGGCCAACGCCATGTTTTGTCTAGGTTATAAAATTTCCTTTTATTCTATAGCCACTTATTTTCATTGAATACTGTTGTCTCTTCAGTACCATTTTTTGTTCCTTGTGCAATAAATCAATTCTCCTTCTTCTTTCAAATTTAAAACTGAATTTTTTCAACAACTTCTGGAATGTAGAATTTTTGAAATTTGGTAGATTTGGAACAAAAATTGTTCTTACCTTCTAATAGCGTTCAAATCAAAATCGTCTACTATACCAATAATGTTCTTTCGTTCGTTCGTTTTGAAGCAGAAGCTGTATAGTCACTTGAACAATGTTTCCAACTTTTCTCACGATTTCATCAACTGATGAAATAGATGCAAAGGCACGTGATGATCATACTTTTATCACGCTTCGATTATTGTTTGAATCGCTCTGTTGTTGAATGGATTCAGTATATAATAATAAATGACAATCGACCTCAATCTGTTTAAAAGGGTGACAAATCGATATGAGATGACAATAAAAGAAACGCTAAATGACCTCCTATGATTTGATTTGACGTAAATCGACATAAATCATCGTTAATAGACATCTATCAACATCAAATGATAATTATTATCAATAGACAATATAATATTAAAAGACATCAATTGATATCAAGTGACAATCGACCTCACTCGGCTTCAATAGATGCAAATTTACGATATCTGACAAAACTAGATGCCAATTTACCCAAATATATGATAATTGATGTCTTTCTGCTTCAATCGGCGTCAATAGACATCAGAAATTTTCAATCAACATAAAGTCGACGATCGACATCAATCTATTGACACATGACAAATCGTTGACAATAATAGACACTAAATGACCTCGTATGATTTGATTTGGCGTCAATCAATTACCGTCAATAGACATCAATCAACATCAAATGACAATCGAGTTCAATCTGCTTCAAAGGACGACAAATCGATATTAGTTGATAATAATAGACACGAAATGACCTCGTATGAATTGATTTGACGTGAATCGACATCAATCGACGTCTATAGACATCAATCAACATCAAATGACAATCGGCTTCGATAGATGACAATCGACATTAATTGACAAGTCTTCTTCTTCTTCCGTGTATTAGGCGAGTCGTCTGTTTTATCTTCGACATCCTTGCCTGTCTGTCTATTGTTATCCATACGACTTATGTGCTCATTCCATTCTTTCGTTCTTGATAGAACCCATTCGTTGACGTCATCCATTTTGCACAATCTCCTGATGTTCCCCCTTCCTGTCCAGTAGGGTTTTTCCGACTATCCTGCGTAGAACTTTCAACTTTCATAATTGACAAGTATAGTTGCTAAATGACCTGAAATGACATGGTTTGACGTAACTCGAACATCAATCGACGGCAATTGCAGAAACTGACTACCAAATGTTATTTTATAACCAGAAGGGTCCACAATCGATCAATAAATAGTCATTTTGATAATTATGTTTGTTGGTCATGGGTTCACATATCAAGTCGAAGATCTCTTTAGTATGCATGTGATCATTATATTTAGTAGTAAAGGATTTTCCGGGATATTTTTCTCATTATGATTTATCGTTGATTTAATACACTCCACTTTTCCATCAAAAACGATGGCTAGTTCTGGAATAAGTCTTTGCTCCTATTTTTTGTGTTATACGTCTTTAGAAATACTGAATAGTGTAAGTAATACCACAGTTTTTTGTTACTCATGTATTAGAATAGAACTAATATTCATTTATTTATTTATATATTATATATTTTCATTTTACTTTGATCTTTAATTTACAATTAACGTCAATCGTTGATTTTATTACCAGAATTCAAATATGTTTTTCAACCTACTTTCTTTTAAATTTGTTCATTAAACAGCAACAGGAAATATGATTTTGAAGTATAATTGCTGAATTGCCATAGTCAAAGTGACAGAAATTCCATTGACATAATTTCAATATAGAAATAAATAAATATGTTAGTTTACATAAATTTAATTATGTTGTTTGAAAATATGCTCTGATTTTTATAAAAAATTGACAAGGGTAAAGAACAGATAGAATATATATATATATATATATATATATATATATATATATATATATATATATATATATATATATATATATATAAACTACAGACATTCGAAAAACCATCATAATCGTGTTCAGGAGGTCTCAAAACATGGGAAAAATGATGAGCCCCCCATTTTTCTTCTAGTCATGCCCACCGTAATAGTCTAATTTATCCTTGATAAATTCGACTAAAAATATATACATTACCATAGCAGATGTTCTCAGAAAATGAGAAAAATCGAAAAAAAACGAATTCGAATTTTTTTAATCATTATGTAAAAAAAATGTGATTGTTGCAATTCTTTTCAGTTGAAGAGTTAATTTAGTAAATTCTAATTACATTCATGTCATAGAAAATCTCATGAAATATGAATATATATGTAAATCTTACTATTGAATTTAGATACTTCATTTTCATATAATATTTTTAGAAATGTTAATCTTATTATTTATAAATACCTTATCTTGAATTCTAATCAATTATACAAGTTTAGATTTAACATTCTTCATGAGGATATTTCCTATAAAAGTGACAATGGAGAAGGTGCAAGCACGTATTGTAAATAAATTTTCATATATTTTTACTGTGGGTCGTGAAAAATATGAGAATAATTTATTTGCTTGTTAATTACAGACGTATATTTCCATTTTCAGTTTTTTCGTTCATCAATATAATATATAATCTTTGTTGGGTCATTAAAGTGTAAATCTCAAAATTCTACATAATGATTAAAAGAAAATATTTCGAATTCGAGTTTTTTCCGATTTCTGAGAACATTTACTACAGTAATATTTATTTTTTTTAACCATCAGGGAGTAGAGATTTCAACGAACAAAACGTACACCAAACGTAAACCAAATAAATTACAATGTACAATTTTTCACATAAATTTCGGGGTTATGTGAAAAAATTGTGCTCACAAAAGCTGTAGATCTTTTCTTTACCTACAACTAATCATTTAACTTTTTTTCCTTAGGACTTGTAGTTTTCCCGGAAATGGAGATAAGCCAATTTTCACCCTTAAAAACTAATTTATTTCTCCCATCATTTTCATGATATTTCTCTTCTTTCTAATGAGTTTCAAACCTAGACACTGCATTTTATGTAACTTCCTTCTTCGAAATGAATGAATTAAACACGCCCTAAAATAAATAATATATATAAATAAAGGGTATCTTATCTAAATTTATCCATCAAGACAGAAACCGTTTTATCTATGATTTTATAAGGGAATCAACAACCACAATTGGAAAAAAATAAGAATTTTGTGGGTTATTTTGTGATTTAAAACATTCGTACAACATATTTTGAATAAATTTTATCCTTTCGATCACAGGTTCCTGTCCACTGCTTCACCAAGTCTTTTCTTTTTGGAAACCAAATTATTTAGGTCCGTTTCTTTGGTGTTTGGATTAATGTTTTTGCAAGTAGCGACGGCTATATGATCTTATACTGGAAAGTAGGATGTTTTAAAGGAAATAATAACAGTTAGTAACTCTATAACAGCCGCTAAGCACAAAAAATCCAGTAAATACGTACAACTCCAATCCAATCTTAATAGCCAAGAAAACATTCTGATCCCAGCGTGACGATATGGGCGACGCGTGTCAAATTTGTGCCGAAAATTGTGTTTCTGATACCACTTAGAATACATTGAAATCAATACATTTTTTGATGAGGATTATTCCATTCTTTGATAATTTAATAATGAAGAAATGTTTGGTTAATAATAACAGTTAATAATTTCATTACCCGAAATCAAAGTCATATCATATCTAATTATAATCATTCATTTCAAATCTATTTTATTGAATGAACCAATTGTATCTTTTTCATTATTGGTAATTTGGATTGAATTTCTATTCAGCCTTGAACATTCGTGTTGTTTCAGCGAAGTACACAAAACAACGTCTGTTCATATTCAACTGCTCTGAATATGATTAGAAACCGAAATCGGGATTCTGTTAACCGTTTCTATTGAATCAGTTGCGTAATTATGAATGTCTGTAATTTTTATTGAAATGTCTAGCTAATAATAAATTTTTATTGATAGCATTCCAGCATTTCACATTTCACATCATACAGAAGTGATTAAAAAGACTATTTTAATATTTTTATGATTAAAAGAAAACAGATTATTTTCGCTTAAAAATTCAACTCCTGAGTTAGTTTAAATTACTAGTTGAAAGATCTTGAAATGGTACTTGTAATTCATTCAGAAGATTAACATTAAATTGAGATTAAAGTTAAAGAATTCATCAACTTCTAATTTATTAGTTTTGTGAAGTTGTGAGCACAGAATACATCATTTCAGTCTGTATTGTTGGTATTTGTATATAAAAATATTATCGTTATTGCACCGATTTCCGCCGTAGTGTTTTATTTTCAAAACTCATATGAAAAAAAATACGAAAAAGCAGAGTATAAAAGTCAGTAATTTCCTTTAGACGACGGTACACTGATAGACAGTGTAAGGAGCTTTCTACATTTGTATGACAAAAAATTAGCACCAAGAAAGATAAGTTTAATGTTGATTCCAATTTAATTCAAATTTTTGCTACATAAACGAAGCTTAAGCAATCTTAAAAGTTTAAAAGCTCCTACAGTGAAAATTCTATTTTCAAAAAGTACTGCATCAATAATATAGAGAGGTGCGTCATGAGGAGTTAACTTTACCATTATAGAACCCATTAACGAAAATGATGTCGTTAATTTTTGTGGTCGAAAACTGAATTTTACGGTTTTAAACAGTGTGAGTTTGAAAAAAATATCAATAGATTTTCACTGAGTAAGAGTAAATATTGTCAAACACTTGAAAAACCTTCACCGGGGTTTGCAGATTCCTTGTATTCATGAAGAATAAATCAATATAATGTAATTTTTTGGATCAGTTTCTCAATAACTGCTGTTATGAAGTACCAGATATTACTTACATATAAACGTCTTTGTGTTGCAGCTATAGCTTTTAAACATTTCGTCTGTGTTGTTTAGGTTTCTAGTTCCTATATGTGCTTTAATTTTATTTTTGACGTTTGTTATGGATATTTAAATTTGTGTGCCCCTGATGATGGTAATATATTTACCAAAACGTCGATGTGGTTTAGAAACCTTCCACTTAAGACCTGTAGTCTATCCCAAAAAAAAACCGTTCCAGTCTAAATCAATTTATAATGTGGAGTTTCAATTTAATTAAGAGGATATCCAGTTGGTAGACATTACATACATTACACGTGTTTGCTAGCTTTTCTGGAGGAGCAAAAGCGGCGATTTAGGATTTTTTGCTGATAGACAACGAAAAGGGAGATTAAAGTAAAAACAACTTTTCTCGGTTTGTTTTTTTTTATTTTTTGAAAAATTTGTTGTTATTTGTTAATTTCAAATTAACGTGACTGCGTTATTCCATATCGTCGGCCATTTGGCTGAACAACCGGTTCACCAGGTTGCACAGAAAGCGCAGAAAACCTGCAACAGCGACTATCAGAGTTCACAGAAATATTGATTTGATTTAAATAAATATGATTGGTCACGTGATGGAATACCTCCACCGTTTCTACTTCAACTTTGTTTCAGCGCAATGAAAATTTCAATTGCAATTATTAATAATAGTGTCCCATATCACCTAGATGATTTATAAAACATGGAATTGAATTCCAATTTTAGTTCTACTTCGAATTGGGAGAGAAGTAGATATATATTTTAGATATACTAATTTCTATTATTGACTATTTTAACACTGCTGGTACGTGTCATTTCACGCGTAATTAATTATACATTACCAACGTTACATCAATTAGTCATGTTTTCATTGAGTATCGAGGATAATTAGGTAAAGTAAGATGTCGAAAGCTAATGTTCTGAAATGATTACGCAATCAAATTGTCGGAAATTGTCGTTTTTTATATACATAAACAAACAGCAATCATATTTTCAATCAATTTATCATAAGGATAATAAATATAAATAAATAAAATCTAGTATTCCAATGATTTTGTTTTTGTTTATTTTGGTGCATAGGTTACACTCTTCAATGAAGCAAATTTTCTTGTTTTATTATCAGGTGCAAAAATAATCAACTCGTGAACACGCCTTGGGAAAAAAATTAATCTTCTACATTCAGACCACAAACTTTGCCCTTGTGATTTGTTATTGGTCATGGCGAACGCAAATCGCTTAAACTCAAACGGCAAATCTGTTGAGATCATCGGAATGAGAATTTCCTCAACCTCGAATTTTCCTTTGAGTATCATTGCATGAATCATATTGTTCTTACTTACCACCAAACGCGTTCCGTTGCACAGTTTTGGTTGGTTTATATTTCGAAGCATGATTACTACGGCCAACCTTTAGTCTTTATTAAGTATCCCTTGAATAAGGGATTGAATCCTCGTTCTTCTATAATTTCTGCTCTGCTACACCACCACTACTCTCACAATTACACTGTCTGACGCGCGTTTCGATAAACAAGTTATCGTATTCAGAGACTAAAATCTAATAATTTGACTTACCTGTTTAATACTAAATTTTCCCACCAATAAACCTTCTTCTGCGAAAAATTGATTCCGGCGGGACTATAGAGTGATCTGTAAGGAATTGTCCTTTTGTTCCTAAGCAAACTTTTCTTACATTTAGAAATTTAAATGCTTTCAAATGCATCCAACAATTTTTTATTGAATACATTTTTCAACAATTTTACATTATTAATATTTATGTCATGATTTTCCGGTCCGTCCATAATCCCAATGTTCTCTGTGCCCTTTAAACCAGACACCGGCTAAACTTACTACTCGTTGTTTGAATCGCATCTTCGGTATGGTTTGTCTTTCTGGGAGTCTTGTAGTTTGCACGTCTTCGATTCTATCTTCAAAATAGAGAAAAGAGCTAACGAATTCTATTTTTGAAAATATAAAATTTCAACACTTTTAATTCTAGAATCCGTGTGCTTGATTCGGGAAAACTTTCACAACTCAACTAAGAGGTCCAGAGGAATTTCTGTTTGAAAGACTCAATTATTCTGTGGTAGGATTCTACAGTTTACCATAGACTCAATAGACTGGCATAATTCAATTTAGTGAGATATTATATGTAATATCATCTATTATACATTATCTAATATGATATTGAGTCGTTCTGTCCATAAAATTGTAAAATTTCCGAATGACAATGATGCTTTTCTCTCTCTGTCAGTTGCGTTTTATTATTCCGTCTCAGTTGCGTTTTGTTATACCATTTTTAACAAATTAATGGCTAGACTGATATTTTCACTGATACATTTTCGTTTTTATTTTTGTTTCGTTTTGTTATACCACGTTTTATATCACGTTATACGGAAATCGCATAAAAAGTATCTTATGTCCTTTTCATGATTTTATGCAGTAATTTTCAATTTACAGTCAAATCGGTTTAGCAATTCTTGAATTATGTACAGTACAATTAACACCACTTTCATTCATGTATGTCCAACTAAAACAGGATAAAATGTAGCCTATATCCTTCTCCTGGTTATAAGCTACCTCCTCACCAATTTTCAACCAAAACGGTTCGGTCGTTTTTCAGTTAAAACTAATGACTAGACATTCTTTTATATATGCGGTCTATATGTATGGAAAAATTCAATTTTAGCGTTATTATGTACTATGTGAAGAAAAAACTAAAACAGATCGATTTTTATTCTTAAAATGACAATTTACAGTTTGAAAATATTATCCTCTTCTAGCACTCCCTCTGAATTATAAGAACCCTCTCGAAAAATTTAACTAAGAAAGGGGATCGTGTGACACCTTGTTGGAAAGAAATTTCAGTCCTTTATTAAGCAAGTTTTTTTTAATTTGGTGGGAACATTGATTTATAAGATGTAAAATTTTGATATTGTCTCTATAACAAAACTTTATGTAGAATGAAGATAATAATGTCGCATAATATTCAGAGGATAATTAAATTAAATATTCAAAATGAACAACATTCACTTCTTTTTGGAATAATCGCGTTATTTTGTTAATTTCGAATGCGTTGCAGTTCCGTCTTGTTGGTGGTAAATACATCAGGAAAAAGTCTTTGTAATGCATTAGGAAGTTGATCAAAAAATATAGATAGGATGTTGAGTGTGAGCCTCACATATCCATTGAGGATTTTCTCTGCTCCAATATCTACAGTTCTGTTTCTAAATAGTTCCGTTCAAATAAAATATATCTTCAACAGAAAAAAAACTATTTAAACTACAAATCTGCGTTCATTCTGTCAAATATGAATTCACAGAATTCTTATCTTCTATCAGGATTATTTACAATTAACTCCTGAATCAACTGAACTTTGTAAGGGTGGTAATTTTCTTTATGCAAAACTTTCAAAATAGATGATTTACTCATTTCATTGTCGACGGCAAGTTCTGGAATCGTCTTAGGGAAATTATGTACGAGAATTCTAGTTAGAAGCGAATGGTGGTCATTTTGAACATTTAATTTAATTGTAAAGTATGGAAAAGTTATTCTAAACATTATGCACATGTATTATCTTCATTCTACGTAAAGTTTTAAGATAGAATCAATTTTCTATGATTATGACTACACCAAATTTAAAAAACTTTACTTTCCCTTCTTGTTGTTGTTGTTAGGGGTTGTTTTGTGCCTTCTCATATTTACAATAGAGACAATAAAAGTCAGTCTATGTTCAGAAACCGCATGTTTTACTGCTACAATAGATATGACTATTAAAAAAGATTCGTTGGCTTTTAATTGAAACATTTTTAATGATAACGATGACTGAGAGTAGGATATTTTTGTACATAATTGAACAGTTTCCTTATACATTCTCAGTAAATAATATTAAATACAGTCATTAATTTTTATGAAATAAAATAATGGCTTTATTGTTATTTTCCTGCCCTAAATTCCAATCATTTTAACTACAACCAACCTAATAATTAATACAATATTTATGTGATAAACATTCATATTGACATTACTTACTATAAAAAACCTTGGCAACAAATATTTTATGTGCAACCAATACACCAATTACTGCTATAATATATTAACGAGACATTTTTATACATAAGTATATATAACAAATTAATGACTATGTACTATAGACAGTATGATGTAATTCGCCTCGTGCTATGAAATGATCTATTGATTGGACAATCGCCTTTAATTTTTTTTAAGAATAGTCTCATGACCAATCTGAAATTCAAATAATCTTTCTCAGTCAATTGATTTATTTGTCTGGTTTCATAAATGACTAGAAACTATTTATTTCGAAATACTGGTGATAATATTCATTCAAGTACCAAGAGAATCACAATATTTGAATAATTACCGCTCATATAAAATAAAAATTCTCAAACATCTCCTTAAATGACGAAAGGCGGATTGAATTTTGTCAAAAATTGATGTCTTTTGTCATTGAAAACAAAATTAATGTCCATTTTGGCTACTTGATCCATAAAATAAGCTGGTTCACAAGAAAAATCATACACATTATGTGAAGAAAGTGAATATTGCTGGTATGCGTTGAAACTGAAGATGAATATGGAAAGTATCTAACTTATAACCTTAAAAAAATAATAGACTTCAACAGCAAATAGTTTTATCAATAAACTCATGCAGTGGATAGATATCTTTTTCCAAGATTCAACTAACAGAAGCTGAATGATAACTCTCCTCGCAGATATATTGGTCCAAGAAGACCAATTATTAATAGAATAAAGCTTCAATATTTGGGAGATTTCAAGAGAACACTAACCGTGGAGCGTTGAAACCTTTAGGTCTTCAGTATTTATCGCAAAAAATTTATTTAAACTAGTTATTCTTTATTATTATTATATATTTCATAGCTCAACACTTGATTCATAGAGTATCTACATGGTATTTCTGCCCAAAAGTATTGAGAATAAAGATCAAATCGCATATATTCTATAGAGGCTGAAATAAAGACGTTTGTACGGCTGCAAATTGTTACCTGAGCTGAATAACTTAACTTAAAACTTTGAAAACCTATTTATCAACATAAAATATGAATAAATACAGTGGTTCCAATAATCTAACTACTGTTATCGTTGGATGTCGAGAATATATAGAACAATCTATGCAAGTTTATGCTCTCTTAAATACTAATTATATTGTATACAAAACCTATAATTAATTATATCTATGGTTGTCACGTCACGTCACATCAATAAAATAAGTAATTTGATAAGTTAATGGAGCTTCAAGTGTCTAACAGTGTGACAAGTGTGACTATGGAACCGCTTGAGTAAGACGTTGAAGACGGTCAGTCTACAATAAATCTTACAATACAAAACGAATACAATAGTAAGTATGTAGATTTATGATTCTTCACAGTTACAGTAATATAAAACAGATATTGGAAGACGATACGTTAATTGAGAATAAAATAAAAGACATATTGTATAACTTAATTCATGGTTCCCATCAGGAGTGGCGAGATAATTCAATATTAATATCCCTTCAGCTTTCATTCTTTTGCTGTGGATCCTAGCATTATCGTCCCATCAAAACATAGCCACTAAACTGAAATAATTATTTCAATGGTATGTATTAAAATACGAATTTCAATCCAAGAATCCTAGAGGTCGGTTTGACTGGTTACTTCCTTGAATGAACCCGAAGTTTTGTGAAATATTTTGTAAGATATATTTAAGTGGATCATTATCTATTGCAAGCAGTGTGATTTATTGACAAAAGTGTAGACAGCAGTTTTTTGAGAAGAAATTCAAGATTACTAAGGCGGAATTTCAGTTCAGTCATTCACAAAAATAATTCAGAAGTAACGGTTATTATTTTTACTTGCAGAATAGAACTGATTATACTGAAGCCTTCTCATCCGAGTGCGATATCTACCGCGTCTGTAGATAAACCAATACAGCGGTAGCCTTATTTTGTATAAGGGATGTTTTTTGTTTTGTCGTAAAACTGACCCTTGGAAAAAGGACACCTGATTTATTGAAACAAATGGATTTGTGTGGTATTCACGTAATTTAAAGTGGTTTAAAACGTTCAAAGAGTTTTAGTACCAATGGCGCAGTGGACCGTAGCGCTCCACGTTTTCGCCGTTGAACATTTCTTCAAAAGTAATAAATCTGTTATAACTGTTCAACGGCTTTTCGGCATGGTCCTCGAAATGGTTCGATACCTGATCGCAACAAAATACGTCGTTGGGTTGCATCTTCTCGCGCAACTGGATCAGTTATGAAGCAGAAGTCGTTTTCGCACGGCGCGAACTCCACAAAATGTAATTTTAATATGTATCGACGCGGAAGGACGACATCTGTCTGAAGTGACAGTTCACTACAAACAGTGCATATCGATATTCCAATGAACAAAGTCATAAATTGCATAATGTACTCATTGTATTCATGTTAGTCCATTTTGTATGTTATCAAAACAAAGCAAATTATACTGGTTTAAAATTCGTGCGTTCTTTTTGCGCCACACTGTATATATTGCTTGATGCCATTTATGTTTACTCAACACAACGTTTTCACTAGTATTACATCAACTGTCTAGCGCACGTTTCGATAACCAAGTTTCTCTGTCAGTTACGTCAGCATCTGTTTTTCTTTTCTTCTTCATTTTATTGTGATTTTGATCATGTTCACTTCTATTTCAATTTTTAATGTTCTTCAGGACCAAACGCTCTTGATCCATCGTATTATAGGTATGTAGCAGTGAAAATATGATAAAGAACTTAATGGCATCTGAGATAGAAGAAAGCATTAATTAAATAAAGTTTCCAATGAAGACGTCACTGGAATCACGTCCATTTTGTAGTATACGAGGATGGTCCTAGAAGTACCTGAGTTAACAAAGAGAGCACAAATTTTGAAGAAAAATATATTTATTTTTCAACTGGATCTCCATAAACTCTTCCCCGTTTAATATCCTTTCTATTATGAGAATCGTCAGGCTCCTCAAATTAGCATTTGCCTGCTGACATTACCTTATTGGAAATATTTGATCAAAGAGTCAATTTTTCAAGTGTAGAAACAAAAAATATTCCTAAGAAGCTGAAACTGACGAGTAGGGTGCATGAGATGGCAATTCAAATTTGAATTCATTGATTTTGGCCAGATGCGGCCGTTTTTTCTTGATTGCTTCACTCAAACCTTGCAATAACTTTACATAATAATACTCGCCGTGGATAGTTTTTCCTCTTTCAAGATAGTTAATGAAAATTATCCCACGCACATAATAATAAAACCGACGCTATGACCTTGCTTGCAAATAGAACGGTATTTGCTTTCTTTGGAGCCGGATCTCCCTTTTCAGTCCATTGTTTTGGTTCCATTGTAAGCAAACGCGGTATCTTTCGCACAGCTTCCTTATATCCAAATTTTCAGTTTATATGAGATGTACCGTACTTTTGAAATACTTTCTGTATCTGCTATCTCACGCACTTTCATTCGACGATCATCCAGAACCACTTTGTGAATTTTCTTCAAAATTTAGTCGACCACTGCGATGCTGGTCTTCACTAGTCATACAACCTCGTTTGAACTTATATTGGTTGGACTAAGGCCTCAAATAAAATTATTGTATCACTTAACGATGACCAATTGTTTGTTTATAAATTCACTAAAAACGTTCACCATTAATAGCTGCCAAACAAATACTAAACAACGTGGCGTCTTAGAACTTGTAACATATGCTGTATATATTGTGTATATTCTAATACAGTGGTATTTTTCAAGCAACTACCGTCATCTTATGTCAGGTCAGGTACTTCTGTATACCTGCATAAATGCATACCAAAGGAATTAAAAAAATGGTTTACATTCCTTTTCATCATTTAAATATGTTGTTGCTTTGCTAAAGATTAACGTTATTTATTTATAAAAAAATAATGAGTTTAAAAAAATAAGTACTAATGAAAATGGAATAAGTGTTCATCAAATTTGAATAAACTCGACGACCTTCCTAGTGGTGAATTAAGTTTTGTCAATAGGTAGACACCTTGAAATTTTCAGGTATTAATAGTTTTATATTTGTGATTTGATCACTTTGAAAGTAACCTTATAAGCAAATAATAAAAAATAGAATAATTAATGAGGTGTATATGAAATAACTGATCATTTTGAGCTTTTAAATTGTTTAGCATTCAATAATTATTAATAGTCAAATAGTTTACGAATGATATGATAATGGTATGATAATAATTGATAATTGAGGAAAAAATTGATTCACCTTGCCCAAAGTCGACCTAAAAATTGATAGTTTCAATTTAAGAATTTGAATAAGTTACACTCAGACTTAGACCATGATTTTTGTATCATATAATAGTTCTATATCAGGAATTGAAGCTAAGTCTAGGCATCAACAATAAAAGGTAGTCAATGTTTGCTTGTAGTACATCGTTGTAAGCAATTTCAGCTTTGTGGATTAACAACATCATATTTTATGAAGATTTAAGCTGGATGTATATCAATATCTCTTTATTAGAGTGGCCACCTAAAAATACGGATATGAATACAATAGAACATCTATGAGACTCTCTCAAAAAGGAGATTTTGAAGTCATAGTCCCACTGTTTCCAATCACAACGAACTCATAGAGGACGCTATTGAGCTATTGAAGAATGGGAGAATATGCCGCAAACTTTTCCTGAAAATTTGATATCAACTTAACCACACTGCGTTTCCAGCATAAACAAAATAAGGGTAATTAAGATTATGTTGACTAATTTGTTGGCGTTCATAATCATTTCAGTGTAACTTAGTTTTATTTTGTGTTTTTATTGTAAATATTTAGATTAATTGAAGTGGTGCGTTAATTTTGTCCAGGAGTTTATAATATATCAACAAAACTATTTTCACAAAAATATATACATCGGTAGATAAAACTACGTCTTGCGAGCTAAGTCTCCGGAAACGGTACAGCTTCGCTGATATCTTGGTTAATTTCTAAACGATTCCAATCGTCTTCCCTGGGCTCGTGTAAGTATGGATCAAAGTTCAAGTAGAAGGTTTTTGGTTTTTCCCAAAGACGGGTTTATTGAAAAGGAGTACTTCAATTATATGCTATTTGGATATTAGGAAGGTTACTTCGAATCTCCTGGATCAGTTATCAGTTATTCAGGTATGGATGGATTATCGTTTTATTGAGAGAATTTGTTGGGAGAAATTTTTATTTGTATTAAGTTTCATTAAATGCAAGGTCACATGACATGGTCCTCAAAAAAGTATACACAATCAACCATATAACGAAAGTCAGACTGAGTATAATTTTGGTTTAGATAATTTTTTGAAAAAATATTTTTGACTAGGCTTCGAATATTCTGTTGAAAGTTTTATCTATCTAAAGTTTAGAATTAGCAATATTAGAAAAAATTTCTTTGGTTCAATATACTGTGATAAATTTTCATTGATATATGTTTTTAGAAGTTGAGGAATTAGCAGAGACCCCATCCGATATATTTTGCTTAGTCTAATGTAAATATCGTGAGTGCTTCAGATTTTCCGTGGTTTTCATATAGCCTGGTAGACGATAGGGAATAATTCAGCCGCTGCTGTTTTATGTTTATTAAAAATAAACCAAAATAACAAAAGATTGAAAAAAACAAGCCACGTTTAGTGGTCCGTTTTTTTCTCTTTTTTCAGCCTGAAACAACGAAACCACAAACTATCACTGCTCTGCAGAGGAGCAACACCTATATAAGCGCCAAGCCCCTGATCCCACCCAAAATATGGCCTCTCTCTTTTAACGTAAACAGATTCTGATATGTTCTGCTCAGTCTATCTTAAAGAGGTTCATAACTAGCAGTTTTCATTTCAGAGTAACACGTTGGTAAGTTTGATGTTTAGTAGAGATTTATATGAAAAGTTATATGTAGAAAAGGAACAGAAATATCAAAATGATGCGTAAAAGTAAAAATATTTTGTAATCGGTTGTGTAGTGTATTAAAAGCAATGAAGTGATGCTGCAGTTACTTTATTTTCTTTTTTACAAAAGCTGTTGACAAAGAACATCTAAATTGAAATTCGAACCAGCTATCTTATAACAGCTATCGATCATATAATCTCATTATAACCAAAGCGAGTTGTGAGCGAGAAAAGAAACAATTTTCTTCAAAATTCGCTAAGTATTCTCGAGAGAGAAGCGTTGGTTATAAAACAGGAGTGTGTGCAGTATGAAATTGATAGTGAACTTTTAGCAGCTGTGTGTGATTATGTTCTGATATACTTTCTTACTAAATGAATAGAAAAGTACAGTACAGAACAGTATCCTTCACTCATTACATTTTACTGCCACTCTTCCAATCTAGTTTTCAATACTGTAGAAGTACTGAAAAGCAGATCCTTAGATTCATCGATGTGAGCTGCTATCTCTGGGCCCCTAAGTCATCGATCACGTTCATTGATCAATGCAACACATTTATCTTGAACGGTATGAATTTGCGAGAAAGAAAACAATTTGTTTACGAATGTGAAATGACAATTTTGGAATTTAAGGAATGGATTATGGGGTGCGCAAAATCTTTTGACCGGTAGTGTAAATTATTGATTTAAAAATTGAACTAATATATTGATTATATGTCCATAAAACCCCCGTAGTGCATGAGAGAACTTGTATCCACGTAGTTCACGGAAGGTTAAATACTGTTGACCTAAAACATTAATTGTCGATTAAGCGTGCTTCTCTAGTGAATAATTACTGCTGTGACGACATATTAATAGGTTTAAATATTAGTTTTGAAGTAATATAAAACAAATAACTGTCAATAAACATCCATCTCACTATTTATCGTGATATATAATAAACATCAAATTAGGCCCAACAAACGTACCAATTACGTACGAACATCGAAGCAAATTAATCCCCAAAACATGTAGAGCCCACACTAAAAGACACTCTAGGAGAGATATTACAGTTTGTAAGCCTACGCTAGAGAAACTGTTGCATACAATTTTTGCGACTACAAGCGATGCAGCGCTAAATGTGCATAGAAAAAGTCGATTTTTTTGTTCCCTGTCATATACAAATTGTCCAGACTTTCGTGCTCTAATGCTAAATCCAGCTGGCAGTTGCAAAAATTGTATACAGCATTTTCTCTAGCGTAGTTGATAATAAAGTTTGAATTGATTTTGATGTATTATTGCCAAACTTCCAATCCCACTTTGTAGGGTCTAGCTGATAACCCAGCCACTCCTGAACTAGGTAATTAATTAAAGGGGAGTAGAAACAAAGATAATTGCAAAATCAATTTCTTTTACTTTTGTCTCTTAACAACTTAAGACACAAACACAAGATTTGACTTTTAGAACGCCAAAACATTACCTTTGATCCCCAGTGATTTTTTTATGTATGGGAGCTGTGAGGATTTGAGAAATTTCATTTAAAGTTATATTTTGATAAATTTTTCTGATTTCAAGATTGTTGTAACTTTATGTATCCACACTCTTATTTATTGGTCGAATTTGACCAGGCTAAACGTAGAAACATGCAGTCGTTTTAGTTTTATTTGCTTCATTAACTAGTTTAAAGTAACGGGGTACCCTGGTTAATAATATAATAAATCAACTAATGTGTGAAAATTCACAAATCAGGTAAGGATTTGTTAAAAATATAGAAAATATTGTTAAATATGATCTGTTAATGGATAAATAACACAAATTATTTGAAATTCAAAGTAGGATTGACAGATACACATAGTATTATGATACATATGGCGTTGTACAGTTAATTGCCTTTATCTCCACAATGTTGAAGTACATGAAAAATTGTTTCTTATGAAAATTTTGAGTTCTATAAATTCCATTTAAATTCATCAAAGGGGGTTAGAAAGAAGGATACTTTCAAAATCAATTTGCTTTTTACTTTTGTCTTTTAACAACATAAGACACAAATTCGAGATTTAATTTGACTTTAAAAATGCCAAGAAGAAGGTCAATACCGAAAATCAATTTATTCTTCATGCGTCGTTTATCTTCTTTTTATGTTAAAATAACTGGATTTTATGATAAGCACTCGTAAACACACAGATCACATTAGATTAACAAAATTGAAAATTGGATTAAATAACCTCCACATAGTTGCTTTTTATAAGTGTCAATTGAATGATTAAAATTCTAAGCTTTCCTATCAATATTCTAATAATTCAACTCGAACAAAACACTCTGTATTTGACCTTACTCTTTTTATCTTAAAGTATTTAAAGAATTTTAAATTTGTAATTTTAAGCAATGAAATATGTTGTTTTATACAGGGTGTACCAATAATACGACAAAAGTCATTATATGGGTTATTTCTAGTGATATAAAAATGTTTCTTTGCAGCTAGGCAAATTTTTTCAGTCGGCATAATCATTTTTATTTTCAAGCAGCTTCTAACTAATCAATTTATAACTTCTTAACCGGTAATCGACAATGAAGGCGGTAACAAAATGCTTGGGAAGGAATTGCAGATGATTCTGCCACTTTTATTCCATTCCTTGATGAATTTCCATTCGGAAGCAGTCAGATCATAAAAGCGCTCAAATGAGAACAAATTCTCGCTTCAACTAGAAATGACATGTGAGGAAAAATCATAACATCTTTTCGATATATTAGCGTCAAGATTTTAAAAATTTAAGGCAATATTCTAAACTCATTAAGTTCAATATTAAGAAGAATTGCTTATATTTATATATATAAGAGCTTGTAAATATTATGGAACAAACCCAAAAATATCTACACTACAGAAGTTTTTACTTGGTTTTGTTTTATGATTGTAGTTTAGTCCCAGTGAGTCCTGTGACTTCGTATACGAATTATCCTCGTTATCGGAAGTCTTCATAGTTCAGGTAAAAGTACCATTGTCGACGAATTAAAGATACCTCTACGTACCGTGGACTACAAAGTGAAAAAATATGCATCCATCAGGAGCTTTGGCGATATAAAACATTCAGGGCGGCTTCGCAAAACCACAAACGCTGGAGGTAAACTGATTGCATTGATGGTGAGTGACGTGATTGACGACTTATGGGATAACGAAGGGTGTCCAATTTCGACTATGAAGCATGAAGCATGTGGAGGCTAGGTGATGGTTTGAGGCTGGTTTTGGAGAAGAGATGACGGATACATAGAAAAATTGGAGAGAATTTGAAAAAAGGCGGCTGTACAAATATCAACTGAAAATGTAGTGGCCAGTGCTTAATCGGCAGAGAATTCATGTTCCAGCATGACAACGATTCCAAGCATTCTTCGAAGCTTTGCAACGAGTATTGGAAAGAATTGGAAAGGAAAAATGTACTGATTTGACCATTACAGTCGCCTGACCTGAACTCGATTGAGTTGTTGTGGGTCAAATTGGAGAGGTAAGTTGGAAAGCAAAGCTCTACTTCCACTTCACAAACGAATGGAATCGAATAGATTATTTATCCAAATTATTACGAATAATGCCGATGTACATCGAAATAATAAAATCAAAGTGAGGTTACATTCATGAATCAAAAATTTGATTATGTAACAATCACAGACTGTAGTTTCATTATTAGTATATTTCTATCTACAATTTTTTTCCAAAATATAGCTTTGAAAATGTTTATTGTAAAAATTTTCATGTTATATAAATTGCGTAGCCGAAGAAAATATTTTTTTCATATAAAATACAGGGTGTTTCTATTTGAAACATGAAAACTAAACGTTCGAGTGAGTGCACAAAATAGACAATCTTCTCTTAAAACACCTCGTATAACGTAACAGAGCTTTATACAGGGTGTTTCAATAAAAGATAATCCCGTTTCTAGGATAAATTGAAAACTGAAACGGGGTGTACTCAGTAAAAAATTTTCGTAGCGTGATTAATATTCAAGATTGAAGAAAAAAAGTTATACACCGTTTTTACGATTTTGCTTCTATACGAATATTTTTTGGAAGCTGATACATCCAATAAATTTGTTTATATGTCTGACTCTCATAGAGGGCGCAAGTTACACGGTTCGTGGGAAGTAATATCGAACATAACTTGTTCAATATTAGATTTATTAACAAAAATTTCAAATGGACTTGAACATCATTCACTTTTACATCAAAAAGGTGCTCCGCACTTTCATTGAATGTGTCGAATTTGGTTGAGTAACCATTTTCCAAATCGATGGATTGGTAGAGGTGCAGAAGCTCCGATTCATTGGCGTTCTTAGTCATGTTACTTTAATCCCTTGAATAACACACATTGGTGGTAACTTGAAGAAAAAGTTTATGCTACAGAGGTAAATTCACCTCAAGAATTGAAATACACTTTTGCTGACTTCCAACCGTTTAGAAGATTGATGGATTCTTTAGAAAAAAGGATGTGTATTCGTGAAAATAGAGAACATTTTGAGCACCTACTCTATTTATCGTTGATTTATACCAACATCGGTGATTACTTCATAATTTCCAAAATTTATTTCTTTTATGCAAAAATTGTGATCAATTCGAGTTCAGTGTAAATCTAGATCAATTCAAAATATGCTTACTAATGACATAGATTATTTTCTATTTGTTTGATATCATGTACCGAATTTTATTGCGCAGGGCCCGATTAAGCTAGGGGCTTGGGGGGGCTGTAGCCCCGGTCCCCAGGTCCAAAAGGGCCCCATCATTTGGAAATCATTCTGTATTTTTTGACGTGTTGATACCACAAATCTAACGTATTGATATTATTTTGTGAATTTTTCCGGGTTTTCGAATTCCTTAATCCGGCCCTATTATTGCGACATTGTTACATCCTGTAGAATATACGAACATATGTCTTTAAACTACTACGCTTTCAGAAAATAGGTTACGGACTAGAAAGTGAATGCTTCAATTACGATGAAACTAATTTATTAATTAATCTAATTCTTTATCATAGACATTTGTCTCTTTTAGAATGAAAAGACGAATCATATATCTTATTCTATCAAGAATGCATTTCTGTTCACTCTACTTACGAAAGCGAAATTCGACTTTATGTGTCAAGTGCCTGTTTGTAATTTGAATATTTATTAGATGAAAAAATCAAGATTAGAAGAATGGAATTTAAAGTATGGAGATCTACAGTTCGTATATCATTATAGAATGTTAAGTGTGGTATCGTTAAATTTGTTTATGACAAATATATATTCTAAACATTTGATATTACATTTGTTACTTTTTTTTCGAATTCCTCATTTTCCTGATGAATTTCATATAAATAACCTATTTCGGAATGATTTCATAGATTACAACAATTATATGTTAATTCACTGAAATTTGTGGATATGTTTCATAGTGATATCATGAGGTTAATACATCCTATACAGGGGGCGTGATATACATAAATTATGTGAGACATTTTTTAGTATTTTTCGGCTCCCCTACCCCCACTCCCTGATGAGATTTCGTGACATCTTCCTTTACTACCTCCCCCCCTAATCTCACGTGAGATTTTTTATATTGTATTTTGGCTGTAAAATTCATCGGATTTAAAATACGAAAAAAAAAAAAACAATTTGTTCTATCATTTTTATTAAAGACCAGCAAAGACTAGTATACAATTGTGATTTGAGAATATTGCCTTAGTTCAAAATCACTGTTATGAAATTAAATAATGAATACTTCAACGTAATATAATAAAAGATTATTCTAATTCAGTCCATGGAGACTCGAGCACAGTCTCAAGAGTAACTACTGGAACCAACATAACCAAATCACACATGTGAATACGATACGATTTTACCAGATCGACATCGGCAAAGATTATATACACAGATAGATCTGCCACTCTGTTTAAAAATTTGACGACAAAGTTCGATTCCAGCGACATCTCTTCGACTGACTCCGAACCAGTTATTCATTTGATCCTTAGACAAGAATGTCGCGGGAAATTTGAAAATAACTAAAGTAATTTTAAATGCTTGAAGCTAGTTGTCGCATCAAATTGTGAATGAAACAAAAGTATTACGCAAAATACTTTCATTTTGCTAACATTTCAAATTAAAATATTGTTGTTTACAAGAAAATATAAATACCTGAAATTAAAATACTGCTTAAACGAAGTATTTTGTAAAATATTTTGGTTTAATTTACAATTCAAGTGACAACCAGGTCCGAACATCTAAATTTCACAATTAAAAGGTTTATAGATAGATATAGGTAGATGGAATATTGGAACACAGGATGATTATTATAATTTTTATTTTGTTTTTGACATTTTATAACTATATCCACAAACAAAAAATTTTCCTTCACACTTTAGCAGGCTTAGAACTGTCAACAGTGAGATGTTGGCGAGTTTAAAAAATGTTTCTGTTTGTACATAGTACATATAATGGTATATAAAAAACAGATTTTATGGATAATGGATGGAAACCATGGATAATTAATACTTACCGTTATCTTTCTTATATCTTTCCTTATATTTAACATATTTGCCCTTCAAAATTCTATTAATTATACCAAATAGCAATTCTTTTCCTCTGCATAACTTTTCATTATGATTCATAAGAGGTTTATAGTCACAATAAATATAAATAAGTACCAGGTATATGTAGAGTTGGCAGTGAAACTTTTTTTTAACCTGCCATTGGGGATTTTACAAATTGGTTCAAAATGAATATCACATATTCTATGTTATGATAATACTGTATCTACAAGCATTAACTTATTTATTCTTTGCAAACAAATTTTGCAAACGTCTTCATTCGGAGGAATGGAATGTCTATAAAAAAGTAAAATAAGGATAAAATCATTCAACATATTTAACCATTCAACAAAATGATTCCCTAAATACAAATTAATGAAGTTAGGAAGAAAAGAGTCATTCTCGTATAGATATGAACTTGATTTCAACTCAAATATTTTTATGTTGAAAAATATTTAATATTACTCTACCTTATCGCTTGCTTATTCGTGCATCATGGTACACAGCAGGCCTTTACTCGTTTACTCATAATGACTAAGTAAACACGACAGCACAATTCGCAGCAAATAATAAATTTCAAATGCACAAAAATGCAAATAGCTAATACACAAACAATATCAAACACTTTGCAAGATGGACGTTGTTCATTCAATAATCTTGGTTGTTTCTCGATGCATGATTGCAACTTAGTTTCAGAATCCAGATTGGCAAACATTCAAAAATAAAACACCAAAAAGTAAGCTTTTAGATGTAAACCGATAACATAGATGGTGTTCAAAATCGTCCTGAACTTCTCCTATTCCAGTGTACAAACCCTGGACATCGGATCGAGAATAAACTGTGAACGTCATTATAGTGAGGATCAGCCCTAAAAGTGAAACAACGAGTTGTTGAATCAAATCGAAATTGGTCACTTTAGGAGTAGATAAAGGATCCATTGCGCATTCTACGCGGCATGCGTAATCTCCGAGTATACTAAATTATTTCCTAAATTCTATTTATTCGAGTTGAATTGTTATTGTTTTCATCAAACATTTCTTTGATGAATTATTTCTTCATTTTCTTTTGTATTACTTGAATAAATACTAAATACAGAGAATTCTTGCTCTAAACAGAAACCTTTGTAATCTGGAAGTGCGTGACACGAAGGATAATCATATGACGGCGAAGCTTCATCTGCATTTCAAACCACATCTCATTGGAACATCTACATTTGGTTAAAATAGCAAAAATATAAGAATAAGATCATTCTTCATACTGTCAAATATAACTGTTAAAACATCTTTCACTAAGGATAACTTTACACTTACATTAAATTAACATTTCTTAAACCATTAACAAATACTTACATTTAAATATCAATTAGAATTTTCAATTATAATAATAACAAAATTATTTTGAGATGAGTGCGAATAGACTGTTAATTGCATATGTGAGTTAAACAGTTTTAATCGCTAAACAGCTATCATTTATACATTACACTAATTAATGCTTAAAGTGTTTTGATTTTAGGTCTCTTCTGTTTTAAAAATAGTTTTTTTTTTAATAATTTTTGAAAGATTTATGAAAAATTACGTTTCTACTTAACTATTGATTAATATAAATTGATATGAATACGCAATTTGTCAGTGTCAATATCATATTTTGATAAAAACTGAAGTTAAGTCGAAACATA